>NC_056741.1:94065250-94145250 GCF_019279795.1 Protopterus annectens
GTGCCCTTGACCAAAAGACAGACCAGTTCATGTACATTCTAACAAATAAATTCATCATGTTAAAGTTTCTTTTCCTTAGCCTGCTTATACCATTCCCAGGCACGTGTGGCCAAGAGTCTTAAGAAGTGTTTGGTTCAGAGGATATATCTCAGATGGTCTATTTTCAGTAACTATTTATTACTGCATATTACATGTATTACTTAGTTGTGTGCTTAGGTTGTGACAGTTGTGTACTTAGGTTGTGACAGAAAAGAATGTGTCTTGCACAGTTCAGTTATCCAGTTATTGTATGTGAAATGTATAATAAAAAGTAGTTATAGTAGTGAAGAAAATTCTTCAAAGAAAATAAACTGAAATGCTAGGGTGTATTTATTTTTGTCAGGGAGTAGGGGCTGGAAAAGAGAAAATGAACACTATCACTTCTTTGACACAGTGATGTTCCCACTTTGAATACAGTTATCATTTAGTGACAAAATTGCACATTGGGGCACCATTAAACTGTCACGGGTCACTGGCTCCCCTTCTCTGCCATATCTTTTTCCAGCTTTACTCACCATATTCTAGGAGATACAAATAAGGCAACATTTATTTCAACTTTTCTTGTAAAGCAAAAGAATATTTTGAATAAGTGATGATCAACTGCATTTTCCTTAGCAATCATAAGCAATGTTCTGAATCCTTATTACAAGGTGAGCAAGAGTCAACTACTGTATGCAGCCTTAGGGATTAGCATATTTTAAGATATTACTGCTCTAATGACAACAACAAGACCACCAGGCATGATATTTAGATTTTTGCGTTACAATGCACATTTGAAAATCTATCATTTCAAATAAGAAACATTACTGCATGAACATCTTGCCTCATGCTTTCTGCTCATGATATAAAAAAGATGGGATAAAAAGGTTACAATATCTTTCCTAAAATACACTGTCGTTTTTAAATCTGAAAATGGGCATTCACTTTCATTTTTCAGTGAATGAACTATTCTAAAACTAACATGATCCAGAATACTTTTGGGAATAACCTATTACATAAATGTTTACTAGCTAAAAATGGAATTTAAAACAAATGGTAATGTCTTCTGGATTTTTGACTGAACATAAAAACATCAGAACACTTGCTAGTAATCATTGTACCATACCTTTACTAAGAATACTTGTGTATAAGCATGTATGTCTCTGTCTCTGTCTCCCTCTCTCTTTCTGATGTTCTTCATCTCACATTGCTGCAGTCCTTACACTTGGGTAGTCCGCTGTCCTCGGTCGGCCCGAATATCAAAGTATAAGGCTGACGTCGGTCAAGGCGCATTTGACTGACATCAGGACGTCAGGGTACAAATGCGCATGACCGACGTCATATCCTCAGTCTTTTTTGCCGCATGGTCCGATGCAGAAGCAGCATTGCAAGTGCCGGTTGGCGTTCTGAAATTTTTCGATTTCGGAGTTTCAGACCGAGTCAAAGTTGGCTAAGTACCCCGTTGGGGAATATTTTAGTTTTTTCTTGCCTCAGTCGTTTACCGGATGTCAGAAAAAGTGAATAACTGTATTTCTTGTGGGAAACAGATACCGCATAGAGATTATCATACTTTGTGTATTCCTTGTTTAGGGACTGAGCACGACGTTGTTGGGTGTCGCTCGTGTGCTAGATTCAATAAGCGCACTATAAAGAGAAGGTTAGATTGTGCCAGGTTAGTCTTCGGGAAGTGGTGCAATTATAAAATGCCATCGGATGCTCCGACGCCCGCTTCTTCGAAGAAGCGCAAGGACAAAGCAGCTAAGCCTAGGCTAGAAGAACCGTCCGTACCAGACGCCGGTTCTTTAGAGGTGTCGGTGGAGCCGGTGGTTCCACCGGAGGTTTCTTTGGGATCCCAGGGAGAGACTTTGTTATTGCAGGATGTGGCCTCTCAGGAGGCAGGTCAGGCTGAAGGGGCTTCTCAGGTTACTGTACTCCCCTCCCTTCCTAGGGTGGTTAGGCCCTCTCCTTCTGTTTCCAAGGCTTCTCCCAGAGGCAGGCCAGGTTTAGCTTCAGTTGGTGTCACCCCTAGTTCTTCAGGAACTGTGCCCAAGAAGCATATGCTTAAAATGGCAGAAGATTTGATTACTTTGATTAGGGTTCTTTGCCCCTCCTGATAAGAGACCTAGGGTGGAACCTGAGCTAGGGAGTTTTGAGCAGGCTTCGATGTTTCAGAGTCTTGACTGAAGACTTGCAGGAGTATTCTCCTTATTCTGATTCTGATGTGGATGATTCTACTCCTTCTGCTTCTCCTCCTGAGGATTTTTCTTTTCCAGAGACTCTTCATTCCATGAGGGAGCATTTTAAGTGGGAAGGTCAGGACTTCACTGATTCCAGGAAAAGGCTTAGGGAATTTTGTTTTACCCCAGCATAGGCCTTTGGCTATAAATCCTGTTTTGGATGTGGTGGAAGATGTTTTACAGAGGCTTCTCTTAATCCTGATTCTTTGCCTCCTGCTCCTGTTAAACCGGATAGGTATTACAGGGTGCCTGAAGCTCATAAGTATCTTTTAAGAGTCCTAGGGCAGACCCAGAAACTGTTAGTCAGGGCCTAAAGGTGTTAAGGCTTCTGTTGTCAAGAATCCGGTTCCTACAGATAAAGAGGCCAGGGCTTTGGATAGATGGGGTAAGAAAGTTTATACTTCTTCCACTCTAGCTATGAGGGCTTTGAATTGCCAGTTTCACATGTTGAAATACCAAAACTATCTCCTTTCACAATTGAAGTCTAAGGTTGATGCTCTGGCGGAAGGTATTGATTGTAAAGAGTTACAAGATTTAGTACATGTTTCTGAACAGGTGGGTAAGCATTCTTTGCAATGTGGTTTTGATGCTGTACAGGCCTCGTCTAGGGTGGCTGCTACTGGGTCAGTTCTTCGCAGGCACGCCTGGCTGAGGGATCAGAATTTATCTGACCATGTTAAGACAAGGATTTTAGATGCTCTTTTACAATCTGATGTGTTGTTTGGTTCTCCTGTTGAGGCAGTCTTAAAGAAAATGGAAGACAAGGCTAAGTCTATGCAGACTGTTAAAGATTTTTTGCAGGTTCAGCCTCCGAAGTTTAGTAGAAATTGGCCTACCAAGGGGTGGACGTATCCTTCTTATGATTCCCAGTCTAGGGGTAGGTCTAGACGTGGTAGGGGCAGAGCTCAGGGCTCTTTCAGGCCTAGAACAGGGAGTTCGCCTGCACAGTCTTCGGGTGAGGGCAGGGGTCAGTCCTTTCGTAAACAGGCCCAATGACCTACCTTTTCAGCTGCCAGAGCCTTCTCGTATGGCAGCACCTTTGGGAGGAAGGTTGGCACTTTTCAAGGAAAATTGGAGTTTAATTACCCAAGACAGATGGGTACTGGATATCATACACCACGGTTACAGGTTTTATTTCCATACCTTGCCTCCTTTCAAAGGCATGCCAGATGTTCCTCCTCAGCAAAGAATAGAGGCTCACAAACAAATTTCTCTGTTACTTCAAATAGGGGCCATACAGCCGGTCCCTATGCCAGAAGTGGGCCTAGGATTTTATTCTCGCCTGTTCCTAGTGCCAAAGAAAGGGAACACGTGGAGACCAATTTTGGATTTATCTACCCTCAACACTTATCTGGACATTCCCAAGTTCAAAATGTTGACGTTACAACAGCTTTTACCTCTGCTGGGCAAAGACCATTGGATGGTAACTTTGGATCTCAAGGAGGCTTACCTTCATGTTCCTATCAGACTGAGTTGCAGGAAGTATCTGCGTTTTCTGGCTGGGACTTCTCATTATCAGTTCTCTGCATTGCCCTTTGGCTTATCTACTGCGCCCAGAGTGTTCACGAAAGTTCTGGCTCCAGTGATAGCTTTCCTCAGGATAAAAGGAATACAGATCTATCCTTATTTGGACGATTGCCTGATTCTGGCTCAAGGAAGGGACGAGCTTCTTCATCATTTGGAATATGTGATAGCAGTGCTAAGATGCCTGGGGTATTCTGTGAACGAAATAAAGTCCAGTCTAGTACCCTCTCAGGACATGTGCTTTCTGGGTGTGAGACTGAATACAGCATCCCAGATGGCCTTTTTGACCCCGGACAAACAAAAGAATCTTTCCCTTTACTTTCATCAATTGTCTCATCAGTCCAGGCTGACTGCAAGGACAGTCCTTCAAGCCTTGGGGTTCATGGCATCTTGTATTCTGGTGCTTCCCAATGCCACACTGCATATGAGGAAGTTACAATGGTATCTCAAAAATGTATGGACACAGCACTGCCAGGATCTGGACACTGTCATTCAAATAATACCTTGCATACAGAAGGAATTGTTGTGGTGGGCTCAGGAATGTCACCTAAACAAGGGACTCTCTGTGACCCGGCCAGAGGCGAGTCAGATTCTAACGACAGATGCCTCCGACAAAGCTTGGGGAGCTCATCTGAATGGAAAGTGGATACAAGACAAGTGGCCTGCCAGACTACAACATCTACATATCAACTTGAAGGAGATGTTAGCAGTCCAGTTTGCATTAATAGCTTTCAAGGATTTACTTCTTCCAGGACAGGTGTTGATTCTAACAGACAACACAACTGTCATGTGGTACATCAACAAGCAAGGGGGAACACATTCTTATCCTCTATGCAGGCAAGCAATGATTTTGTGGGAGACTGCTCTCAGTTTGCAGCTAAATCTTCAGGCAAGGTTTCTGCCAGGAGCACAGAACTCCTTAGCAGATGTGTTGAGCAGACGAATCATGGATCCCCACGAGTGGAAATTGGATCCTCATGTATTTCAGAAATTGACAGTGTCATGGGGAACTCCAGACATAGATCTGTTTGCTTCTCCACTAAACCACCAGCTGCCAAAGTTTTGCACGAAAGGTTTCATCCCACAGCTTGGAAAGTGGATGCTCTTTCTTTCAATTGGAGCAATCTTCATGTGTATGCCTTTCCACCACTGCCTCTCCTCCCAAAGGTACTACTAAAGGCCAGACAGGACAAGCCAAGGATGATTTTGATAGCTCCAGATTGGCCTCGACAGCATTGGTACCCATTACTGAGAAGCCTGGTACGGGAGCCTCCATGGCCTTTACCTTCGATTCCACACCTGTTGTCTCAGGAGGACAGTCATTTGCTCAATGTCAAGCTTCACTCTTCACCTAACAGCCTGGCATATTCTGTTTTGAACCATAGTGGGTCTCAACTTCCACAGCAAGTTTTGAATGTTATTTTGGAAGCTAGAAGGCCTACTACAAGGAAAGTGTACGCAGATAAATGGAAGAGATTTTTATTTTGGAGTGCAGCAAAGGATTTTGATGTTTCTGAGCCTAATTTAAGTGCGGCTCTTCAATATCTTACTGAATTACTGGACAAAGGTTTGTCCTTCTCTTCTATTAAGGTTCATGCTGCAGCAATTTCGCTCACTATGATTGTGACCCACCATTGTTTTCTCATCCTTTGTTCAAGCAATTTCTTAGAGGGCAAAGAATATAAGACCCCCAATGTGAGCTCCTACTCCTGCTTGGGATCTCAATTTTGTGTTGGAGAAACTCACTCTACAACCTTTTGAGCCTGCAGCTACTACCGAGTTGAAATATTTATCATGGAAGACTGCTTTTTTGTTGGCCATTACCTCTGCGAGAAGGGTTTCTGAGTTGCAGGCCCTTATGGCGGTTGAGCCTTTCTTAATTTTCCATAAGGATAGGGTATCTTTACGTACTAATCCTTCCTTTATGCCTAAAGTGGTTTCTAGTGTGGCTTTAAACCAAACTATTCATTTGCCTACTTTTTATGCAAATCCCCAAAATAAAGGGGAAAAGATTTTGCACACTTTAGATGTACACAGGCAGTTACGATATTATTTGGACAGAACTAAAGGGTTCAGGCAGTCTCAGCAGTTATTTGTTTCTTTTGCTTGGAGTTCTCAGGGCAAGCCTGTGTCAAAACAAACTATTTCTAAGTGGATTGGGTTTTGCATTGCTTTCTGTTATTCCCATCATGGCAAGGAGTTTCCAGCTGGGATTAGGCCTCATTCCACTAGGGCTACTGCCACTTCAACAGCTTTTTTGAGGGGGGTGGCAACTAAGGATATTTTGGAGGCAGCTACTTGGAGTTCAGTGCATACTTTCTCTAGGCATTATCACCTACCACTTTATTCTAAATCTAGGGCTGGTTTTGCCACTGCTGTTTTGCAGGGCATTTTGGCAGCTCCTGCTTCCTTATAGTTTGGCCATCCTCCCTTACCTCTGCTTTGGGATTCTACCCAAGTGTAAGGACTGCAGCAATGTGAGATGAAGAACATAGTACAGTTTTGTACCTACCATAAATGTAGATGTTCAAGATCCACATTGCTGCAGTCCAATACCCTCCTCCTTCCCTCTGTAGTTAGAGGCGGTTGTGTGGGTTGGGTTGTCAATATGGTGTATCTTGTATATATTGTACATATTTTTAGTGCTAGGATGGTTGGTCGTTTGTTTGCTGTCTTTTGGTTTTGACCTTTCTTTTTAGGGTCTTCTGACATCTGGGGCAAGAAAAGACTGAGGATATGACGTCGGTCATGCGCATTTGTACCCTGACGTCCTGATGTCAGTCAAATGCGCCTTGACCGACGTCAGCCTTATACTTTGATATTCGGGCCGACCGAGGACAGCGGACTACCCAAGTGTAAGGACTGCAGCAATGTGGATCTTCGAACATCTACATTTATGGTAGGTACAAAACTGTACTTTTTCCTGTCCTACATGCAATCTTTTTGCAAAGTTATACTTCATGTTTTCATACCTTGTCCCTCATTCCTACAGTCTTTCTTGTCCCCCTTTTTTCCTTCATTTTCTCTATTGTTTTATATGCTTAATATACATTTGAAATCACATTTGCATTGTGTTAATCAAAAGGTGTAACTAAAGCATTGCATCTTGTAAAATTACATTAGTTTTCTTTTCACTTCTGAAACAACACACTGGATTTATACAGTAATGGAATGGCAACACTGCAGTACTAGTGAGGATTCCTAGTAATGCATGAAAGCACACGCACACACACACACACACACACACACACACACACACACACACACACACACACACACACACACACACACACACACACACACTGCCTTGCCTATTGCTGTGCTTTAAATATTTTACTGCATTCTGGTATATTTTTAACATTCATATTGTATTGTCTTTGTATATTTGTAGTTTGCTATATAAATGTAAAAATGTATTCCATTTTATGATTTGTATTTCTCTTTGGAGAAGCGTATGCATGTGTGTGGGGGGTCATTACCATCTGAGTCACTTTTGTGATCATATACAGTTACACTTCAGGAGTAAGCCTCTGAAAAGTGTACAGAAGTAGCATTTCTCTTCTCCCTTTCACTGGAATGGTACTTAAAGCTTTATTAGGGAAACAGAAAAACTATAGAACATACAATGAATTTAAACTAATGTCAGTAAATGAATGTTTAATAATCTCGCATCAAAGAAACATGAATTAAGCCAAATCTAAACATGAGCAACACTGGCTATTATGTGATTTCAATTGCAGTTATGAAAATGTTGGATCACTGCCAGCTGAAAAACTCAGTATACAATGACCCAAAGCTTTTTGTGGAAGTTTTTAATAAATACTTCACATGTTTGATATTTGTTCTTAAAGTAATAATCTGTGTTTTTGAAACAATAGATTTTATTGGGACAGACCGCCTGGTTACCTCAGATGATATTGTCAACATACTAATACATATGTCCCATGGCAAATTATTTTTATGTTATTTTGACATTTTTTGTAAATCAAATTAATTTATTGATATTACAGTCAGTAATTCTTTCCAATTTTCAGAGTAATTTTGACTTATCCATTCTGAGATTGTTTTAGACATTGATGCTTGTATATATGTTTCTATATCAGGAAAGTTTAATCCTCTCTGTTTCCATGGTCTGATATGATGTATTAAAGTTATTCTGTTTCTTTTGGGAAACCATCATTTTATTAGGCATGAATTTATATTCCTTTCTGGAAGTAGTTCATTGTATTGCCAAGGCTAAATATAGGATCTTGGGCAGTAAAACCATTTTTTTAACTATAGTCTGTAAGTGAACCTTACAGAGTACAGTCACTGATGTGACTACTAAGTGCTACAGTGTTTTTCAACTATATGAGAGTTAGGTGAATGAATGACCCTTGGGGGAAAAAAAATCATCTGAAGGATGTATGCCGTGCTGTGCAGCTGTGGGATGTCATGCATGTATTCTTGGACTGTTTGTTAGTAAAACATTCATTAGCCTGAGTAGCCTGAGGTCTCAAGTTTGAGAATCTTGAAGAAAGCTGAGAAATTCATAAATAATGAAAAAGATGACAGGCATGCATGTAATCTTGCATTAGAAGGAGAAATGTATGGTCTAAAAGATTTAACAAAAAAGAAAGACAAAAGATTTCACATTCTGTGTGGAGAATCCAATCTTCCCATACTCTGGAACAGGCTACCCATCTATGTCAAGCAAATTTCTTCATTAGCACTCTTCAAGAAAAATCTTGATGAGTGGATGGGAAATATGAAATACACCCCGGGGATCACTTCTGTGTCTCTGCTTGACAGTGGCACAGGAAAATAACTTTCTTGGGTGTCGTAAGCCAGGGGACCTTATTGGCTAGGCTTAAGTAAGCCCTCAGGCCAATAGCCTAGTACCTACCTATGAACCTTTGAGAATGGGAAGTTGTATATCAGTTTTAGGAAATGTGAAAAGCAATAAAGCATGAACAGCTAACTAAATACGAAGTTACAGATTGATAAATGAATGAATATGTTTTAATAAACCTTCTGTACATTCACAGCTATAATATATGTCACGTGGATGTATGTCTTAAATATTTTAAGTGAAAGCGTTGATATAGTATCAGGAAATATAGGTGTCTCTGCTGAACCAATTAAAAATTAGCATTATTTATATCTGTATACAATAGAAAGTTATATAGGGTGTTTTTTATATATATATATATATATATATATATATATCATATATCATATACATCATATGTGTGTGTGTGTATATTGGCAGGATTCACAAAGCCTCCATGTAAGAGTTACAAGGCTTACACGGAGGCTGCAGTTAAATGGTGTGACGTCAGCATGCCATGCATATGCATGAGGGCATGCTGAATCACACCTAAGGCTAACACGGTCCATGTAAGACAGTAGGGGGCGTGTCCATAGGGCGAGCCCTGCAAACGGACATGCCCCCAGAAGAGTAAAACTCCCGAAAGTAAACCCCCACGACAGAGTCCGTGTAAATGTGAATAAACACAACACAACACATGCCCCCACAGACTATGAACATAAAATGTATAAATGAACATCTTATATTTTTTTTATAAGTTGTAAAGATGTTTGCCCGTGAGTGTGCCCATTTGCACGGGCGTGCCCGTTGCTTAGCCACAGTTAGCAGTCAGTGGAAAAGCATATAAGAACTAAATATGCAAAGTAAGCCAAGAAGCAATAGTGTAGCTGTAGAGACGTCGGCTGAAGTGGAGGCAGTCATGGTTCGAGCCCACACAACATCAATTTTTATTTTTAGTGAAATAAGCACGAAACAGGTCCCTGACATATATGTACATATATAAAATTATATTTTATGTAAAATGTAATGAAATGGGCCATGTATTTTGAAGAAATGTGAGATAAAAAAAAATAAAAATGTCAGATGTGCCTATAGCTGAGCTACAGTCTAACAAGTTGAGGATATCTGCTTGTAGGTGAGCAGTGTTTTAACAGGTGTAAAATGAGTGCCCGTAGGTGAGCAGTATTTTAACAGGTGTAAAATGAGTGCCCATAGGTGAGCAGTGTTTTAACAGGTGTAAAATGTGTGCCCGTAGGTGAGCAGTGGTTTAATAGGTGTAAAATGAGTGCCCGGGGTTGAGCGGAGTTTTAACACGCTGAAACTGTGTGCCCATAGCTGAGCTGAGCGTAATATGTGTGCTGACAGCCAAACAATGCGTAAACCAGCATGACCCATTTGTGCGGAGCTGCGCACCGCGCCAACAAGCTAACCGACGGGCAACGTTGAGCAAGCTGTATCAAAACTGCCTTTACACAGACACACCTCCTAGCCTGTGTAGACAGTCATAAAATATAAAAAGCAATGGCCAGGTTCGAACCCAGGATACCATGGACAATAAGTACTGAACCACTAAGCCATGACAGTTGCACTTAGAAATGCAGTAATAGCATATATATTGGAATGAATAGAAAGAGGAGCATGACAAAGCAGGTTTTGTGAAGCTGATACAATTACAAAATGGCCAATCACAGATAAGTGCTGGAAAAACGGCATATATAAGCCCCATAGGCGGGAATACACAGCATGACCGATAGTGGAACCGACTTGCAGCCAGGATGTCAGGTGTAGGAGAGGGTAGTTGCTTCCAAGCACAGAGGTGGGGTGTTGAGGAGTCCAAATATATGGTTTGGCTCCTCGTCCATGATCATGAGGCCCAACTCATGCAGGGCTAGGTCCTGTGGGGAGCATATAGGGCTGAGGCGTGGGACCGGTTGGTACATGATCTCACCAGTGCCACAGGAATACCAAGGACTGGTGAACTGGTCCGTCACCACCATGCGGACCTGAAGAGACGGAAGCAGGACCAAATGAATCGTTGGATCCAGGAGGCCCGGCAAATGCCCAACGCCCCACTACTGAGTAAGTTACATGTAATTATTTATGTAAGAAATTAACCTAGCTGATATTATGGAGATGTGTATTCCAATATTACTTCATTTATATTACAGCTGCAGGTGTCCGTTCCATGAACCGTCGAGCCTATGCCGATAGGCTGGTGCGGTTGCGCCACCAGGCAGGTCAGTAATTCTCTCCCTGTAACTGTAAAAAAATATATAAGTATGACAGTTAGCAAAAGAGTGCAGTGTAGCCACTTATTAATAAAATGTGCAAGTAACAGTGTAAGAGAGTTTGCAAGTATTGCTTGATTACAAAAGTGTGATGCAGCCTGTAATCCAAACATAAAAATGAAACAAGTCTGAAATAAAGATGTCCCACCTGTAATATAATAGTACATAACCTGCAGCAGGCTGAAAAGTACAGCTGCAGAAGCTGAGTAAAACACATGTGTGAAATATATCCCTGTTGAAATTCTGAAACATGACATAAGTGAGACTGTTGGAAAGGATTGTTATAACTAAAAGTAAAACATGTCAATAAAGCCTAGAATTAAGTACCATCCTGAATTGTAAAAAGTAAAACAAGTGAGAGAGTGTGAGAAAGAGGGATGAATCCACCAATAAAGTAGTAATAACTCCTGAATAAAGTATACTGCAGTCAGTACAGAATGAAATGAATGTGACAGGCAGAACCAAACAGCAACATGTGTTGAAAAAAGTACTGAAGCTGGAATGTGTGTCCCAAAATCTGGATATGTTGCTCTCAGTTTGCAATATGCAGATAGTATGGTTGTCTGAAATACCAAACATCCACAGTTATCTATAGCCATATAAAGCAAATGTAGCAGGATGATGTAGCTGAACAGAGCCAGATATGAATGTGTATGAATAAATATGAAATGTATATTGATGTAGCAATAACATTCCTATCACCAACCTGAATTAGTTATCACATAGGAAACTGTAGTCAGACCTGTAGTGTGTATATATCTGCAGCTAGTACAAATGTACAGCATTACCAGAAAGGCTCATCCAGACTCTGCTACACTTTGCTCTGAAGGAAAGGTTAGTTTGCTTTTATTTTTTGTATTACTGTATTGCCTTTCTATATTTTGAATACTGTAGTTTGTTTTCTTTACCTTGTGTTTTGCTTGCATTCTGTTTTAACAGCATATTAAAACTTCAAAAGAGACCACAGCTCTCTCTGTTCTGAGTCAGGCAGAATTTTTTCCCGCCCATTTAAGTTGTCTTGTTAAATACCACTGTCTTTCTAGTTGCCCGCCTCTTATGTTAATCTGACCATATATCTCATTTCTCTCTATTTTCACTGGCTTATGTGAGTAATCACAAAAATCATCATTTTTGAAATCCCACCCCTTCAATTATTTAAATTTATTGGCCATCCTACAGTATTTCATAGTACCAAAATACAAAAATGACCACCCCTTTCAATCCATCTTGCTGTTTTAAAAATAGTAACTCTCCACTAAACCTTAACTTTTAAACAGGTAAAACTCAAGTTACCTACTTTCACATCTAACTTCTCTAGTGCACACTGCAGAGTGCATTCTTTTCAATCTTACCTTTAAGCATCCCTATGACTAGCACTTTCTCTAATACCTGCTGGAAAGCACTAGGAAGCCTTAAACTCATACAAACACTGAACTCTCCTTGTTAACAAGGAGAAATTAATAGTAGGCACTAAACAGCCTATAATTGCAAAGTACCTTGCTAAGGAAACAGCTCCTATACTTTACAAAGAAAAAAAAAGCCCCAAACCAGGCATGTCCAAGGGTCAGCTTCCGGTGATTTCTCCTGTCCACCTGGTGAATCTGGGCATACTGGGGCAATGCAGCAATTGCCTCATGTACACAGACAACCCTCTCCTCCTACCACCCAACACTACAACCTGTGAGAGATGCACTTACATAGCCAAAATGGAAGCAAAGCTCTCTCCACCCAAGATTGTGCTAAACAGTCAAGAGGAGAAGGTTAACACCCACACTACACCTCAAGCAACACATATGCTTGAAATAACCCACAGTCACAACTGCAGAGTATCAGAATATGTCATTGGAGTAACCCACTGCTATGTACCATTCCATGATGCTGATAAAAGATGCACCAGAGAGTATCTGAGGCCTGCTCAGCAGCATGATCAAATACCCCTGTAAGTGTCAAGGCCCACACCATGGCCAGACCACACAGCATGCAGTAACACCCTACCACAACAAACACATAGGGAATTGCTGCCCAAACAGATTTAATAAGCATTACAAGCTGTGAATGTAAATGGAAAATAGGAAAGCCATAGCAACACATTACAGGAAAGACACCTAGCAGGCATACAACGAGTGAATGTAAAGGCCAAATATTGAAGACATAGCAACAGATTGCAAGAGCCACTGCTATATACCAGTTACACCACAATCCCCACAGGAAAGCACACACACCCATATACACAGTATTACTAGTCGTAGGTGTCAGTTTACATACACACGGAGAACAGGACACTGGAGGAAGGAATACTCAGCTTACAGAACAACATGCATTGCAGTGTCTACAACACAGCCTGAAATATGAGAGACATACCAACCCTTACACTCACAGAACAGTGTCCACAGCAAACCAGCATGGTCCCCACCCTGATAATCTGAAAGGGCTACGCCTACCTAACAGACCTTTTTATAGCACAGTCCAGTAATCACAGTGAAAACTGCAATCACTACACAGCAGGCTGCATGCAATTAGTAAATGCTGGCTAACAATTGGTGCAGAGGCCATCACATGGACATGTGCAGATACCTACAAAAGCATCCTGTACTCCCAGTCCACACATGCAATACTGTCATTGCACCCGCTGGAGGTAGAGGGGGAGAGAGAGAGAGAGAGAGAGAGAGAGAGAAAAGAAAGAAAGAAAGAAAGAGAAAGAAAAAAAAAACCTGAAACAACAAAGCAAAGAGGCTGACAGCAGGCCAAGCAACTGCAAGCCTACACAAACAGCTGCAACAAACACAGGTAATGTAAAGTACTACTATAATACTCTACATACTGTGAACCCTCCAGATGTGTTATTGGTCTGTATCAATGTATATGAAGATGTGCATAGGGCCGGGGACATACTGAAACTATCACTGAAGGCTCCACATACATATGTATATGACGGTAGCTATGTGCGCATAGCAATGTAGGTTGTAGTGCAATGTACAAGTAGGTTGTACAGTAATGGATGTTCAGCAGTACGTTACTGTGTGTATACATATGTGGAACTAAAAAAGAATATATATATATATATATATATATATATATATATATATATATATATATAAAACATGTGTATACGTATGTATATCGAGATATGTATGTATGTATATATATATATATATATATATATATATATATATATATATATATATAATATGCATATGTGTATACATAGATAGAGGGGGATGTAGAAATACATAGACATATATAGTTTCACAGTGTCATAGTTTAGTACTAGGCTATCTGCAGACAGTGTATAGAATAGATTTAGAAAATTGCGCCTCTGTATAGTAGTGACACAGTGAAGACCCCCCTACATAATAGCATTAGTTCACTGTGCCTCTGTCTAGTAGTGACACAGAGAAGACACCTGCTGTAAACCTATGATCTCCCATCCACTTGTCAAGAATGCACATGAAGAGTGTCAGTGAGGGTCTCTGCCTAACATGAACTGGGATCCTGTTCCACAGTATGGGAAGCCTCTTAGTGATGGATCTGTCCCTACAGTATGTCCTATTCATATGTGTGCTGAGGTTTAAATCCATAGCTGTCATGCTTCTGATGGATTTGGATTGTATGAGGTGGAACATGTCCATCAATACCAGATTGGACATGGCCTACTACATCAGGCACAGATCACCCCTACGTAGGCAGTATGCTATGGAACAGAGCATGAGTTACGTTAGTCTGGCAGCATATGACAGTTGTTGCAGACCCTTGATCCTCCTGGTGATGTACTTATGGGGTCCCCCTAGCTGTTGCAAGTGCCAGGTGAGGTACATACCAAATGGGGCATAGTACACAGTCATGGGCCTGATAAGGGAGGAGTATAGGGGTACAATGACCCCTTTTGATGTGGATGTGAATCCCTTCATGATAAGGTGGGCAAGGTAGGAAGTCCATCCAACCACTTTGGCAATGTGGGTGTCAAATGAGAGGTCAGCATTGAACAGTGTCACCAGGTCTCCAATTACTTTGTCTGTACTCAATAGGTTATTGTCTATGTGATAATATGTAGGTACCTTGTCCGTCCAAAAGGGTATGAGTATACATTACGTGGCATACAGTGTAAGGCCATGACTCCGGCACCAGTTGTTGGTGTCTGTGAGGCCTGTTAGTAGGATGTATGTGTCAGCAGGTGTACCGCCTATGGTGCCTAGTATGCAGTCATCTTTGAACATTGTCAGCCACTACCCACCCATGTCTGCTTCCACATCTGAGAATGATATGCCGAACATGAGCAGTCCCAGGACAGAGCCCTGTGCGACACCACATGTGACTGGCTCTGAGTCTGATATGGCACCAGTGAGTTTGACTGTAGGGTTTCTATCTGTTAGCCGGTTTGCAGCCCATCATGTGACATATGGATTTACATTTCAGCTGTTGATCATGTCTGTGATGCCAGAGTGCGGTATTGTGTCGAAAGCCGTAGGCAAGTCCAGGTAGGCTGTATGGACCACTGTGCCCTCAGCAATGGCTCTAGTGACTGATTTGAAAAGGTCAACCAGGTTCATAAGGCAGGATCTGCCCTTTACAAAGCCAAACCAGGTGGGATCAAGTGTCTAAGTCCCCAATGTCTCTGTGTATGGGTACCATAATGATCCTTTCCATAGTGTTGCAGACCAGGCTGGTTAAGCTTATGGGGCGGCAGTTACCAGGGTCTGTAGAGGTGCCTCCTGTGTGGAGTGGGACTACTGTTGCTGTATGCCAGTGTCCAGGTACATATGCTGTAGTAAGGCTATGGCTGAATAGCATGTAATGTGCATGTGTAGCTCCTCTTGCAGTTCACGTAGCATGCAACCTGCAATACCGTTGGGTCCCATCGATGCTGTGTTTACAGCTCTGCTGAGGGTGGTTCCCAGCTGGACATCTGAGATGACAGGGAGGTTACAGTCAGCTGGGATAGGTAATTCCACATGTGTGGGTGAGGGAGGGGAGAAACCTGCACTGAACCTGTCTGCCAGAATGTTGGCATTATCTGTGTGTTCAGTGTAGCGTTTGTCACTGTGAACTAACTGTGAAGACAACTGAGGGTTCCCACCCAGGTGTGTAACATAACAGAGGAAGGCCTTGTGGTTATCTGTAGTGACCATAGCGATGTCCCTCTCATTGTTGGCCTTGCATGTTTGTACGACAAAACGTATCTTTCTACTACTGCTGATCAGAGATGCCGTAGCTCTATGGAAGTATGCTCTGCCGTGCAGTAGCTACCTTCTGTTGTTATACAATTTGTTCAATGCTGGGGTCCACCAGACAGGATGCCTGCCCTTGGTGGAGAGGGTCATGGTTTCATTTGTGATTGCATGATCCATGCATTCTTGAAGATGTCTGTAGAAAGCATATGTGAAGGTGTCTGCATTGTGGGAAGTGGTTTACACTGGCCCAGTGGGCATTAAGGATACCAACTCAGTTATAAGAAGTGTAAAGTCAGCATGTGAGAGGTTTCCCACTGTAGTCTTTTGTGTTGTGGGGAGGTGGGATATGTATATCCAGGCGGATTAGTCTGTGGTCAGATGTGACTAGTGAGGGGTATACTTCCAGTGTGTAGCACATTGTCCCCATGTTTGTGATGATCAGGTCTAGTATATTATCTCCTGTTGTGGGAGAGGTGACTAGCTGTTCCATTGCATTTGACATAGTGAATTCCGGGAACCTTTGGGCTAGGGTGTTTGGGGTAGAATAATGCACCCAGTGTATGTTAGGGTAGTCGCAGTATCCCAATATGATGGTGTGTGGTGGGACATTCATATCCTCCAATGTTTACAGGAAGGCTGACTGTGGTCCCTGAGATTGGGAGGGTGGTCTGTAACATGCTACCAGTTCTATAGCAGGTTTGCCTATGGTTATCTGCACCTGGATGGTCTGTGATGCTTCATGTGTTGCCACTAACCTGGAGGTGTGTGTGTCCTCCATGAATATGGACACACCCCTCCCTTTTGTTTTGTCCCGAGTCCTGGGGCCAAAACGCATGATACGGGGTATAGCCTGGTACCGCTGGTGTGCTCTCAGGAGCCTTGAACCAGGTTCTCACTTACTGCACAGGCATCGAGATTGGTAGAATATGTACGTACAGATATATGTAATACACACATACATATATAGATATCTGTAGAGACTTATACATATACAGATAGATCTGACTGACAACAGATATGTCTGTATATGACTATCTCTCTCTCTGTCCCACCCCCTCACACTCTCACTCACCCTGTGTCTCTCTCTCTCACTCTATCCCCCTCTCTCCCCACATTTATATGTATATATCTACATCTATATATACATATTTTATACACATATATACAAACAGATATATATCCATATACAGATATAAATATATCAATATATATACATATATAGACTGTGTGAGGCACATGTGTGTAGATGTCTTGCAACAGGTGCCTGGTGTCACAGGCATGGAGTGAACACCAGTGTGGATACTGGAGTACCATACCCCATTCAAAAACACTGACACCAGTAACCACCACATATGTACATGCCTGCCCACCACTGCATGTGTCAGGGGGGAACAGGGTCATCAAGTGTACAATAGGCTCCACATCGAGGCACACTACTCCTGTAATACCTGTACATGGAATGTGTCAGCGGACATGGTGTGTCAGCTATGGACATATAGGCACTGTACCCCTCCACACCCCACAATGTCCTACACGGTATGTACCTCCCATGACAGCTACAGATATGGAGAAGGACACAGACATATGCAAGTAACTGTGTCAATGCACTCAAACACCACAATGCGTACACAGACTACCTAAATAGAGGTTACCACTGCTGGATATACATAGTTCGGTCACACCCATGACAGTTGTCTAAAAACCATGGTAACACCTCCAACATCCACAACACAAATTACCTATGTCTGTCGTCCTTGTCACTGCAGTATAGAGCACATGGTGGAGGTACAGGATCCTACCCACAGATATGACATACCCTGTAGTAGACCACACAGAATTAAGAAGCAAGGCTCCCCATGAGTAGATATCAGACATACCCCTGCTGAATGTTATGCAGATAGGTAATATGCCATAGGAGTCACCCTGTTTAACTGTTTGTAAGGAGCAGGTACGATCATAACACATGTGTCACAAGGGGCAGGGTAGCATAACAGTATGCTGCTGTAGGCCCAGGGCTAAAAGCACACTACCTACCTAGGACACAATGCACACCCATGAACACATTGCAAACGGAATATGTGAGGTGGAATGAGTGTGCTAGTGACTGGGTGCATGTTGTGTACTGGAGTGATTGCTCACTATGACTGTCTGTCTGTCATGGTAGTGTGTGTCCTTGGTGTGAGGCCAGAGACAGGTGTGTGAGGTATTGCGATCAACACATACTACATTGACATATGTTGTGCTGTGTTACCCTGTATGTCACTGTGGTGTAGGTAGGGTTATGGCAAGTAAGAGTAGTGTTCATTACCAGTGAAATATGTAACGTGCAGTGTGTACAGTGCATGGGCTGATAATGTTCCCCATACAGTACCTTAATACAAACCCCCACTGTGAGGTTGTGTATTGTACCTGAAACAGTGTGTTGACTGCTGCAGTATACTAGTCTGTCGTATGGAGTGTGCCAGGTACTGTTGCACAGTTGTCGGATGAGCACTGATATCTGGTCATGTACATGTGTATCCCCCAATAGACAGACAGATGCTATATATGGTGCTTAAGTTATATCACTGCAGTCGAGTATTATGTGTATTATGTGTGCTATAGTTTGCTGACAGATATTGCTGACATATTTTCCTTCTCCTTTTCAGGGCCATGGTTCACCAGTGGTACCCTGTCTACTCCGCTGCAGAGGAAGAGGAGATACACCAGAGCCTGGTGCAGGATTTCACTGTACTCTTTTCCTGCACCAGCCAGAACCAGCAGGAGAGGGCTGCACTGTGGCAAGACCTGGTCCGTCGGGTAAATGACATAGGCACACATAACCGGACATATGAGCAGGTACACCATCACTGCAGTGATTTAATTAGAAATGCCTGTCAGCGTGCGTCAGATATCCACAGGCAGCAGCTTGCCACAGGTGGCGGGGTGGCTAGACACCCTCCCTCACCAGAATTTAGGGACTACTCCTGAGTGTTATGGCTCCAGCACAGCAGCAACAACAACAGCATACATGAGTAATGATGGAGGCTGGAGCCACACAGCAGCAGGACACAGACCGTGCAGGTAACATGCCATGTGTATAGTTGACCATTCTGTACACTGTTAGGTTATGCATGTGTGAGGAGTGTCCTCGTTTTGTAGCTGTAATCTTGGTAATTATTGTGCATTAGTGATATCCTCAATATCTGCAGTACACCTGTGGAAGCTAATTGTTGCACTACTGAACTGTATCATGCCCACAGTATCAATGGCACAGTTGTGCCCACTGACGATAAATGTTTATTTTCTGCAGGTCCCTCTGGTGTAACAGCAAGGCAGCCTATCCATGCTGGTGAGTGTGTAATACCATTACCTTCAATACTCTGTATACTAATAGTAATAATAGGCTGAAGCAGTAGTGCTATGTGTTTGATTGCAGGTGTGTTTGTGTCTGTGGGTTGATATTTCATATACTGAGGTGTGTGCATGTGTGCATGTGTGCATGTGCCCATGTGTGCATGTGCCCATGTGTGCATGTGTGCATGTATGCATCAGTGGTGGCATTGTGTGCACATTGTAAACTGTGTTTCCTGTGTTACTCCCACAGGTTCTGGTGCTGCTCTGGTGTCGTGCAGCAGGGAACCTGAATCAGCTGCTGTGGATAGTGATAATGATGATACCTGTGTAATGGCACAGGTAGGTGTGCCAGGGTCCGTCATTGGTCAGCCAATTGACACTACACAGCTGTCGACCCCATCAATGCGCACAGTCATCCTGCCAATACATCCTTTGTCACCAATGTCCCTAGGTGATGGACAGGATACAGTGGGCATTGACCAGGGTAATGTGGTACCGGTGGCACATGCATCCCCACACTGCAGCCAGGGTCCTGACATGGTACCACACAGGCAGATATCCATGGGTTCTCGTGGGATCATCCGTGGGCGTACTGTCCCTGTCAGACGTGCCCACAGAGGGCTTTCAACCCCAGCTATGTTTCGGGCTGTAATTAAGGCACAGTCACGTATGGAATGGTACACCAGACAGGGTCTGAGGGAGCTGAGAGCATGTCGCACAGCCATGAGTGACAGTATGCGTGATGTTGTGGCTGCCATCCGCAACTTCACCGAGGTCATTGACAGACATTGGAGGGACACATTAGATCTGTTCCACAACTATATGTCCATGAGCCAGGGCAATGGTGGACGGTTGAGGCATCGACATGGCTGTATGCCAGCAACAGCAGCAGCTGACAGCCGTCGCGGATGACAACAGGGCTGCGGCCGCTCACATAGTGCCAGCAGCAGCCCCAGCAATGCTGGGTCTGTGCTGTCATCAGACCACCCCAGGAGACCACGTGCACGTGGCGCTGGACAGTCCCAACAGGGACCTGTCTCCAGTCAACAAACACCTGCTTCTGATGACAGTACCCAGTCTGGCTTAGTACCTGATATGGTCCGTAGCACCCCTGCCAGGCACAGGTACCATGTCCGTGGCCACAGACAGTGATCTGTATGACCTGGCAGGTACAGTCTGTGGCTGTCCACAAACACCTGTATATGGCAGCCATGAGGTGGGACTGTGTGCATTCATACACACATGCAAAGTGATAACACCTAGGGCTACCGCATACATGCACACACTCCATCAACATTGCCCCATCTTGTACTGCTGTCTCTCACCAACACACACACACACACATGTCAATTGGTTGTATCAGTGGCAGACTCAGGCATACCAGGTACACACCCTGTGCATATGATGAAACTGTGCCACCTCCTGCAATCTGTAAAATCGGTGCAGGAACAGGTTAACATGGTGCTGATGCATGGGGTGAGTACATAGACGTATTGTAATAGTATGATGTTGACAACAGTACAGAGTAATGATATCATTGTGGGTATATACCAGCATGCCTGATGCAGTTACAGTATGAATGTCATTGTATTGTTTTGTACACCCATAGTAATTACCACAGTGTTCTGTCTGCACATCTTTGCATACTGGTGGTGAGGCTGTGAAGGGATGGCCACCTACATAGGTAGCACAGGGGATACAACAATGTACATATTGATATTCAATGATGGCCATGTCAACTGCGAGTTGCATGCTGTCCACACATGACTCTGCAATGCAGATGTTTCAGGATGTTGATATCTGTGCAGTACTACACAACAGGTTCAAGGCTCACAAGAGCACACTAGCACTACAAGGTCACACCTCATACCATGCATAACAGCACCATAACACAGAACTAACTATGACAGGAGGGAGAGTGTCCATACATGTCAAGGATACTGTGGTGCCAGGACAGGTAGCATACATCATACTAAGTCTGAAACTGCTGAGTGAGGGCTCAGTGTCTGTTATTTGACATGTGTATTATTACAGGTATGATCACTTGGGTATCAGGCCAGTTATTCAACATTACGAAGGTACGTGGTCTATACACTTGTGTGGGGTGTGGCTTGAGGGAATGTCTGGGTACTGGCTTATAGTGCCTGCATATATGTACTGTTACCTACTGGAAGTCATACACCTTGTTTGTTGTAGCATAGTCTACATACAGGCCTGCTGACTGTAGCTTTGTTTGTATGCATGCTTGCCTGTTATGTTCCTGAAACACTGATTCCACCTGCAGTGCAGATATACAGTGCCTCTGCGGATCCCTAGTGACATCTGTGTTGCTTACTGTACTGATGTCCATGTGTCACTTGACAGAACATCACTGTTTGTCCTGTTTGCATGTAGCTTGCCTGTAACACATTGCATATGACTTACCTCACAGTTGCTCAAGACAGCATTCATATATGCCAGCACTAACAGATCAGGAGCACTACACCCTCACATAGTCACCTTGAGTACCTTGTTCCCCATTGGCCCTATTTGTCGGTACTTAGTATGGGAGTCACAATGCTATGGTAGCATGTGCAAAGGTCACCTGTTGATCTACTCTCAGGTCCAGCTGGTGAATCTGTGAGTCATGTGGCAATGTTACAGCTGCCTCATGTACACAGACAACCCTCTCCCCTTCCCATACACGTACAACACATGTGAGAGATGCAACCACATAGCCAAACTGGGGGCTAAGCTCTGTTTACACAGCACTGGCATTCCCTGTCAGGTGGAGTGGGATACTACAGTGAATACAGTACCAGTCTCCCATAGACCTGCCACGACCACAATCCAAACACAGAAACACACGGGTACATTACTGGGCTCTCAGAATACCATCCTGCCTGAGCAGCTGACACCTGTAAAGCAGACACACAAACAAACGTTAAGCCAGAGCAGAGCACATACAACACATATCTCACAAAGCCTGTGTGCCAAACAGTCACAGGCCATACGGCTAGACAACACATCTGCAACATGTTGTATGAGGTACCTCTATCATCACGTACACTGAGGTCCTGCTCCCAGGCTGAACAAGGTGACGGTCACGCTGAGCTGCCCGTCGGGCACTATGATCCACCACATAACACAAGCATACCGGTCACTCCAAGGCATGTAGAGGTATGACTCAGTCATTGTCTGTGCCACTGTGTATGACCTCTGACGCACCTCCCTGGACTACATGTTAGTGGACATAGAGGGGCTCTCTGAGCTTGTGGCAAAGGCTCGTATGACCCTGGCCTTGAGTAGCATCTCATCCTCACCATGAATGCTGCCACAATATGTAGACAGGATCATCAGTTTCTGCAATTAACATATCTTTCAGTGACATTCAAAGGAGATCCAATGCCT
Organism: Protopterus annectens; assembly: GCF_019279795.1. Lineage (NCBI taxonomy): Eukaryota > Metazoa > Chordata > Ceratodontiformes > Protopteridae > Protopterus > Protopterus annectens. The sequence goes on from NC_056741.1 coordinate 94,088,022, forward strand.
GTCAGTGTGGGATTACATGCTGGACATGCCACATTGCTTTGCTTGGGACAGCTTGCACCTGTCACCCATGGGCCATTGTATATTGGCAGAGGCTGTTACTACACACATAGTGCCTTTGTATGCAAGGCTGACATTACATAGCCACCTACACAGGTATCACACAGGATGGGACACTAATAGCAATGCTACTCAACAGCAGCAGTGTAAACCTCAAGATGCTTGCAGTGGAAACTGTCCTTAGCATAGGGTACAGCAATATCCATGCAGTAACAGACTCCTGGTACAAGGCTCCCAGGTGCACACCATCAGTGCCAGGTCATTCCTGATACCATGCTTGTCATCCCCTACACATGCACCAAACCAGAACAGGGGGGATGTATCCAAAGGCACCTCAGATATACACACACACCCAGGTTGGTGGCACTGCACAAAGCATCAGAGCCTCTCCATGTGCAACACACAGTGGGTTAGACTGCCTTCAGGTTCATAGCCTGGCGCACACCACACTCCCAAACACAGGAAACCCACTTGGCCTTCCTGACAACACTGGGAATATGACGGTCTCTACACACACCATTTTATGGTTGTACAGCGACTACCCTAACATACAGTGTGAGCATTATTCTAGCTGCAAGACCCTATCTGAAGGTTTCCTATCATTCATTCCCTGCATTGCTATGGAACAACCTGTTACCACTCCCACAAGTGGTGACAACATGCTGCACTTGTTCATCACCAACATGTGGACTATATGCTCCAGACCAATCATGTATCCCTCGCTGGTGGGATGACACCTTCTACAACCCACACTGTATAGTCACATACCACATGCAGCCCCTGCACAGAACACCACAGTCATACAGTTGTCTGATGCATATTCCATGTATTCACGTGAGGCAGGCTTCAGACATGGAAACTCTTGCAGTTCACAGGTACATATGTGTAGGTGGCACACACATACATCATGTGTGCATTGACATTACTAATATAATGTATGTCGTGCAATATTGGGAACAACACCCCACACACATGGACAAACTGTGTGACAAAAATACACATGGCATTTGTAGTATTCAACCCCCTACCTAACTATGTTATGACACTTGTGAGAGACACATTAGCAGAGCGCACTACTTGCATTACTGGGGGGATTGCTTTCTCCTGCTGTACTTATAGGGTGCTGACATCATCAGTGTTTAGACAGTGGAATATGCAGCATGTGTTGTGTAGCACTAGTTGCCAAATGGGACATTTCACATACACATGGAATTGCACACACTACTCCCCCACACACACACTGGGCACTTGCAGGATTCAAACCCCTACCTAACTATGTTATGACACTTGTGAGAGACACATTAGCAGAGCGCACTACTTGCATTACTAGGGGGATTGCTTTCTCCTGCTGTACTTATAGGGTGCTGACATCATCAGTGTTTAGACAGTGGAATATGCAGCATGTGTTGTGTAGTACTAGTTGCCAAAAGGGACATTACACATACACATGGAATTGCATACACTACTCCCCCACACACATTCACACACTGAGCACTTGCAGGATTCAAACCCCTACTTAACTATGTTATGACACTTGTTAGAGACGCAGTAGCGGAGCACGCTATTCACATTACTGGGTATAATTTCTGCTCCTGACATATGTATAGTGTGCTGACATCATTATGGATGAAGAGGTATGTACATCTGTGACTATCCATCACTACAGGGGAGAGCATATCTATGCATTAACTTTGCACAGGCACAGTGGCCTACTGTACTGTGGAGGCAAGTGCCAAATACACTGTGGATAGCCTTCTGTATTCCCTAGGGACAACAGCCAGGTATTGCACTCTACGGCCATATGTTTACCTGTCAGATGCAAGTATCTGTTGCTCATATACTGTTTGTGGGTCTTTATTGCCATAGCCTTCCCTATCTCTATAAACAACATGTGTACTCTGGGAGATGTTTGCATATGAGTGGGCTCCAGTACTTTACTTATGTCTCTGTTGTAACTTCACTGTGTGCACTGGGCAGATGTCTGTATTGTGGGAGGTTCTTGTGTTAACACATTGACATGCCAGATATGTGTGTGTAACTGCTGAACTGTGAAATGGCCTAAGTGTGTGAGCATGCCCAGTTCGCAGTTTGTATGGCTTCTTGACTGCCACATGTCATTTATCTAAGTGTGCGAGCATGCCCAGTGCGACCTTTCCTTATGTTGGGATTTGTGGACCACCACATTTGTGATTGTGTGTGGACGCCATCTATATATCACATGTACAGTTGAGTGTTGGACATCAGGTTGTGTTCTTACTGCCCAACTGCTTTGTCTCTGTACCTAACAGGCATTATGCTGTGCCTGCAGGGTCGCCATGGGATAGTTTACATACAGTTGTCATCATCCTTTCCTGCTGACCAAACAGTTGTATTGTCGTATAGTGTACTGGTGCAGTACTTTCACTGCGGTGGACAGTATAATCGGTTTCAGTCCTATCACTGCTTGTAATATTTATAGTGAGCACACCAGATTGGTTGAGGGCCAGTTGTGCAGATATGACCATGTTGCATTTTATTCAGATATGGACAGCATAGTACATGATTGTCCGACATTATTAATGTATTCCACAACTTGTGTGGACAGTGACAAACAATGTCCATGTGCCCTAGTCCATTTGTAATGCAAGTTAGAGAGTGTTTGTCCTTCAACACACATTTACTGGTATTTGCCATGACATATGTCACAGTTAGTGTGCTGTCCCTCTGTCTACCCGTGACATACAGGTGATATCCAGGGTACACCTACCATCTCCCATCCAGTCATCATGGTTCCTCTGGATGACAGTCACTGATGGACTCCCTGGATATCCTGTAGTGGGAGTTTAGTCATGAGTGGAGTGAGCTTCTGGGTTATGGACCAATTGGTACAGCATGTCCTGTTTATGTCTGTGCTGGGGTTCAGGCCTGTCAGCTGCATAGGTCACCAGCATTCAGTGTTTACATGGTGCCAAATGTCCATTGATACCAGGTTGGTCATGGCTCTATTTATCAGGCACAGTTCACCTCCAGCCAGGCAGTATGGCACTGTGTGGAGCTGCAGTTTCTTTACTCAGGTGACACATGGCATCTGTTACAGCTCTTCAATCCTCAAGGTGGGGTATTTGTGTGGTCTTTCCAGTTGCTGCAGGTGTCTGCTATGGTACATCCCTGAAGGGCCATTGTACACAATTGTGAGGCTGCTGATGGATGACTGGAGAGGTACATTGCCCTACCCTAACCAAGCTGTGCTTACCTTCATGATTAGGTGGGTATATGGTATGTTTCTGTAACCACTACAGGCACATGGTTGTCACATGCAGGATATCTATCACCTTGTGTCCCCAGGTCTGTTATTTCTCCTGATGTACTTACTGGGTTAACACCTATGTGGTAATTTCTTGCCATGTACTGTGTTTCCACAGGGGTTGACTATACACTATTCTGCATTTAGCTTGTTGACATGGCTGTGGCACCACTTGTGTGTTTCTATGTGTGCCTTTTGTAGGTTGCTTGTGTCAACTGGAGGGTCCAATGTGGTGGCCAGTTTGTAGTCCTCTGCAAACCTGTTCAGACAGAGTCCATCCATGTTGGCCTGTACCTATGTGACATATAGCATACAAGAGAGGTCCCAGGACCATGCCTTGTGGGATGTCAGTTGTACCTGGTTTGCAGTCTGCCATGGTTACAGCATGTCTGCCAGGTCAGTCCTGTTCTTGAGCTGGTTTGCAACCCATCTACTTGCATAGGGGTTTATAGTTAGGCTGGTGAGCTTATCTGTACTGCCAACTAGGGTATTGTATGGAACGGTTTAGCAAGGTCCAGATAGGCTGTGTGATCAACATTACCCAGATCAATGGGCTTGGTGCATGTTTCACATGAGTCAGACATGTGTAAGGGGCAGGATCTGCCCTATGACAGCCACACTGGGTAGGGTCCAATGTCTGTAGGTACCCAATATCGTTATTCATGGGATCCATGATCATCCTCTCCGTTACTTTGCCAACCTAGATAGTTGGGGTTGAGGGGTGATAGTTTGCAGTATCCATTCAGGCACCCCCTTTGTGGTGTGGGACCACTGTTGCTGTACACTGCTCTTTGGGTGCATATCCTGTGGTAGGACTGATAGTGCACAGTAATGATATTTGCTGTTCCATTCTTCTTACAGTACTTGTTGGACACAACCCAGGACACCATCTGGTACCATTGATGCTGTGTGCTGTGCTTTGTGGATACTGGCTGTTACCTCAGCATCTGCAATGTTGGGGGGCCAGCACTCTCCTGGGATAGATATTTGGCAGTTAGGTGCTGGTGGGGAATTTGGAAGGAATCTGTTCGGTAGGCTGTTGGCAGTATGTGTGGGTTTGGTGTATTGTTTGTGATATTAGAGTGCTGCAGAGAATATCTGTGGATTATCACTATGGTTCCTACCATCAGGTAGGACAGCTGTGTGATAATCCTTTGTGTCCTGCACAATTTGTATCATCATAGGTTCATAGGTTCATACTAGGCTATCTGCCCTGGCCTTCTTTGAGCACAGACAGACTGTGTGTGGGTCTCAACACCCCTTGCAATGTGTTATGCCCACGTAGGGTTTACTTTCCTAGATGTGACACAGTGATGGCCCCCAGTGTACACCTACTATCTCCCATGCACTTCACTGGATTTCTCTTGTGGAGTTTGTGTGTGGAGCTCAGCCTATCATGGACTGGGATTCTGTTCCAGAGTGTCCTGAGCCTCTGGGTTATGGACCTGTCCCTCCAGAACATCCTATTAATCTATGTGTAGAGGTTCAGATATCTCACTGTGGTGTGTCTGCTGGATTTGGGGTTTCTGCAGTGGAGCATGTCCATTCATTCTGGATTGGACATGGACATGTACATCAGGCATACATCACCTCTGACTGTGCAGTATGCTTCTGAATTGGGCTGTGGTTTCTTCAGCCAGGCTGCAGATGTCCAATGTTTGGACCCTTTATCCTGTTGGTGGGGTACATTTGGTGTCTTTCTGACTGCTGCATGTGTAAGGTAAGGTACATCCGAACTGGGGCATAGTTGTCACGTATGGGCCTGATAAGGGAAGGCTATGGGGGCACAGTGACCTCTGTAGCTCTACATGTGCATCCTTTCATATTAAGGTGGGCAATATAGCAGGTCTTCCTGGCCACCTTGGCAATGTGAGTGTCACATGACAGGTTACCGTCCACTTGTGTCCCTAGGTCCATGATTACTTCTTCCTTACATAATGGATTGCCACCTATGTCATACTTTGTGTGTGCCTTGTTTGGTATTTGTTGAGACATTCATACTCTCAAGTGTCTTCAGGAAGGCTGGCTGGGGTACCTGGGTTTGTGTGTGGGGTCTGTAGCAGGCTTCAAACAGGTACACAGTTTGAGACAGTGTTACTTGCCCATGGATAGTCCATGCTGCTTCTTGCTGTGGTACCAACCTGGGGGTGTGGTTATTCTTGATAATTACTGGTAGCCACACTCCTATTGTCATGTGTTCCATGTTTTGGAGCTGTAGAGCATGGTATGAGGCATAACCTGGTAGTATTAGGGTGCTCTTCTGGGCCTTGCCCAGGTTTCTGTTACAGAACACATATTACCATTCTCCATGCTGTGGTGGGTTTGGTCTGCATGCACCTTGCAGGTTAGACCTCTGGCGTTGGGTAGCATTACGTCCGAGTTATTATCCCTTGTGCTACCTATGGTGGTGGGTTTGTGTTTCCAGACTTACCTATTCCAGGCACAGTGCGGGTGACAACAGCCTTTGCCAGTATCTACACAGCCAGGTGTGCTGGGTGCGTGCCATCCATAGCAGGTGAGGCATCATGTCTTGCTTGGCATGTCAGCCCAGGCTGTCAGCCATGTGTTCCCCTTGTTAACAGCAATACCTCTGCCAATTATTGTACTTGATCTTGTTGTCTTCATAGTGTGGCATCATGCTTGGTGAGGGTGTGATGTTAGGTTGGGTCTTCATGTTTGCATATACTAGATGGTGTTACATTGCTTAATACATGGCAATCATGCCTCAGGTGGTGCTGCAGGGCTGCCTCTGTCAGATGCACATACTACACTCCCTGTACATGTTTGAGAGCAGGTTATGTCATGTTAGGCATCCCTGTTACTATATGAGTGAGTCAGAGAGGGGTATCATTCCCAGGGTTCCTACTGAGCCAGTGTATGTGCTATGCATTGCCTCTTTGCCAAGGCCAGGGCATACTGGGCACACCTCCTTCTGCCTACTGGGGCAGGCTCAGGTTGTTCCTCCTCCAAGTCATGCTCTGCCTGTGATGGCCTTGGCAATGGTGGGGGGCTGTTTGTCCCGGCCCTATGCTGGTCCTGCTGCAGCTGTTTTCGCAGGATCATATTATGTAGCATAGCACATACCATGACAATTTGGGTACATGTAGTTGGTGAGTACTGCAAGGCTCCACCAGATGTGTCCAGGCACCGGAACCATGACTTGAGCAGCCCAAACACATGCTCTATTACATTACGTGTTTGTGCGTGTGCCTCATTATGGCGTTCCTGTTCAGGTGTGTGTGCGTTTCTGATGGGTGTCATCAGCCATGGCTCCAGTGCATAACCTGCATCCCCCACTAGGTGACCATGTGGGGTGTCCCCATTGGCAAATGTCTGGTACAGCTGCGTCAGATGCCAGATATGGGAATCATGGTAGCTCCCAGGGCAGCCAGCACACACATTCATTATTATGCCCTGGGCATCACACATGACCTGGCAGTTGATGGAGGGGAAGCCCTTGCGGTTAATGTAGGCTCTACCCCACTCACCGGCTGGTACTTTGATGCATATGTGCGTGCAGTCTATTGCATCCACTAACTCAGGGTATTCCGCTATTTGCTGGAAGAGACGCATATTGCTGGACAGTATCTCATGGGCATTGGGGAAATATACATGATCACCGACATGTGCTGACATGGCATCCAGGAACTGGTGCAGTACCCTGGAGGGTGATGCCTGTGATATCCCCATCATATCACCAGTTGGTCTCTGGAAGGTACCTGTTGCTAGTATTCTTAAGCCAACGCATACATTGGTTTCCACTGGGATGGCTTCCCCTCTGTTGGTTCTGTGTGTGAGGCGTGGCCTGCACAGCTCAACAATTTGCTGCAGGAGGTCTCTGTCCACTCTATAGCGCTGCACTATCTCCAGCTCATGTAACCCCTGGTAGGTGACCCTGGGCCTGTACACTCTTCTCTGTCTCCTCACTGTGGGTTGTCTGGCAGCATTTCCATTGTCACCACCCTCAGCAAGTCTCCTATGTCTCCTTATGACAGCTATGGCAGCCCCTAGCATGTTTGGTCTGAGTGCAGCTTTTTCAGTTTTCACTTCTACTAGCTTACTCCTGTCTTGCAGTGTCTCTTGAGAGAAACATACTTGCAATGCTGTTTGCAGTGTTTTAAGTGCTGGGCTGGGCTTGTATTCTGCCTGTGTAATTGCCTGCTTCTAATTGTTTTCACCTGCTACCTCTACAGGTATTCCCTGCTAGTTTCCTACTATTTCTTCTGCTTCCTTTTCCTCTCTGTTTCCTCAGGGGGGAGCAGTGCGCATACCAGCGAAAACACGCTCACAGTGGCTACCACGCATGCACACATGCTTACACGGACTAGAATCTGCTTATTCGGGTTAAAATGCAAGCACAACAGCGCAAACAGGTTTGCAGATCTTTAAACAGGCTCCTACATGCTTACTCTGCCTTACACGCATGCACTCTGTATTACTCGCGCCTCCCAGTGTGCACACGCGCGCATGCACGCACAGCAAGAAACTTTGGTGTTGGCCACAGTGTACACCTTCCATTTCTTGACTTTCCCATGCTTATTTGTTGACACTCCTCTTTTTCTGCTGTGTGATTGACATCTTTCACATACCACTTTGCTCCAATGAGCTTGATTTCTTCCTGACATTCCCCCCTGTGATGTCACCTATCTCCTACTCTGTTACTCCACCTTATGTAACTCTTACACTACACGGAAAGTGCTCATTTGCTATGTGACAGTGTGATTCACTATCCTACCACTCATTTACATAGGATTGCCTACTAATGCTTAGTTACATGTCTTACACTCAGCTTCCTCCCTTAGCAACCACTAGACAGTGGCCATGTTGCTTTTGGTCTGCTAGTCCCTGCATTGCAAATCCATGCATTACATAAAACCCACATTTGTGGGTTTCAAACCTTTATTTTTCTGTTTTATATAGTGCAGCCCGTTTGTGCAGGGCTGCGCTGCGTTTAAACATCGCCGATCTACGAAAAAAAAAAATCATTTCATGTTTGCATCGGGTTGCCATGCCAATGGCTACATATTTGGCCATTGGCATGCTGACTGCAACATTTGCACACTTTATTTGGAGCTGTCATGGCTCCGTTGTGTTATTTGCAGTAACATACTCAGTTGTCAACTGAGTACATTTCTGCAACTAACATGACTCTTACACGGGCTGGTTTCAGCTTTGTGGATCGCTAATCTACCTCATTTGCATGCCTTTCGGCTGCAAGTGGGGTGATTAGCATATCCATGACCTGCCTGTGTAAGAGTCGTTTTAGCTGTCTCTTACACGGGATTTCGGGCTGTTCCTGGATCGCGATGGCTGCATGGAGTCTTACACAGCTCTTAGACTCCGTGCAAGCCATCGTGAATCCTGCCCCATGTGTATAGTATATATATATATATATATATATATATATATATATATATATATATATATATATATATGTGTGTGTGTGTGTGTGTGTGTGTGTGTGTGTGTATGTGTATGTGTATGTATGTATGTATGTATATATATATATATATATATATATATATATATATATATATAAAATTTACATTTTCTTATTCATTAAGAGGAACTTAAAAAGAAAAAAGGACAGGTGGAGTTGAAGGATGTAAGAAGTCCTGGAAAAATGCATATGACGGGTAAATTTAAATTTTCAGAAAAATGAAGGAAATGGAATTGAAGCATGAAGTCTGCAGAGATAAGAAATTATTATATGTCTTAGGAAGAGATCTAAGAATGTTTCTTCATTGCTTGATTATGGAGTTTGGCTGTCAGCAGGTGGTTACTTACTATGCAAAATTTTCATGTGGTGTGTGTGTGCGTGTGTGTGTGTGTGTGTGTGTGTGTGTGTGTGTGTGTGTGTGTGTGTGTGTGTGTGTGTGTGTGTGTGTGTGTGTGTGCATTCAAGCCTTTCTGAATAGTTTTAGATTTTCCGTCAATATGAACATCCTGTGTGCATTACCTTCATTTGTTATTAACTTATTTAAAAGTTAGGAAACATAGCAGTGTATTAAAATGTTTTGGAAAACTGAGATATAAAGTGATAAAAATAGTATCACATTCACTAGAGTAATGAGATATGCCTTTCGCAATTGAATGGAGTATGGTATATACTTTTGTGACACTGGTAGTCAAATTGCCAAAGTCTAAATTATTTATCATTGTTTACAGATTTTTAATTATGATGCCCTGTTTTATGATCTGACCATTTATAGTGTAATCATTTTGGGCTTTCTTCTGATATCATATTTCTTGACATTAGAATTCTGGTTATTACTACTGCATCATATTTTTATATGTTGAAAATGTCTATAGCTTTGTGTCAAGTCTTTTACTGAAATAATTCTATTTGTCTGAAGTGGTTAGAATTTCTGTTTCTCCATAATGTGTTTTCCAGTTTTATATTTGAGAATAATAGTTCAGAAAGTATAAGGGCATACCAGCAGTTCATAGATTTGGATTTAAATCAGTAGTGAGCTGGAAGATTTGATGAGAAGAAATTTCTGTACACAGTGGGCATAGATACAAATAAAATTACCACTTTGAATCTGTTTTGTAATTCCAGTGAAATTATGCTAGCAAATGCACTTTTTCTCCTTTATCCTCTAAGAATAAAAGTTTATACATTTTGCAATCTTTGTTTCTGCACCTATAAGTAGCAGCATGTAAGGCAACTTGTTGAGGGACATTATGCACTGAGACCAGCTGCTCAATTTTCAGTTTCAGCCTCATGACAGTGAGTAAATAATTAACTATATATTGCAATGGTTTAATACACTCCAGTATATCAAGCTAGCTTCAGGCTACATCTGCCAAAACAATACTGAGGTATTTAGATAAACATTCATTTGGGCCTTTTTCAGACAAGTGACCCACTTAAATGGCACCAACTTTTACAGAAAGGATGCAGAGTATGCAAGAGATAACACTGTCACTATGTATAATCTCTATTAACAGCTGAATAGGTAACTAGATACTCCAAGATCAGAAGGCTATGGATTCTATATTCCTACCCCCAAATAGCAACCTAAGTAAATGGCTTTTTAAGCATAAAATGACTTCACACTCTCTTGAATGAAGTTGTAGACTGAATGTCTGGAATATGAATAGCATATTCATCCCAGCAGGAAGACAGGACTGATTTTTATAGTTTTATGGCAAGGATTGCACCTGCACTGAGGAATCAGATTAATCATTAATGTTTCATATGTTTATTTTACTGTACTTTGTTGTGATCATATTTAGTGCACCTTGACCTTCCTGGTTATCAGGCTCAGCAAGCAGTAAGTAGAGACAGACATTTATCTAAAAGTTAGATGATGTGCTTTACTCTTAACAAAGGGGCTGAAGGTTAAGAGCAGAATTAATGTGTGTGTGTGTGTGTGTGTGTGTGTGTGTGTGTGTGTGTGTGTGTGTGTGTGTGTGTGTGTGTGTGTGTGTAATATGTATGTATATGTATTTAAAAGAAATACAGTTGTATTAGAATTAAAACAGTGTTTATATTTTTCTCATTTGTTGTACTCTAACTTTTTTCCCAAGAACAAGAAAGAGGTATAACAATATTTCAGGGGGTGTCATTAGCATGAACACTGCAGTACCATTTTTTGGCAATATTGTCTGTGAGCACCTATAATTATAAGAAAATTAAAAACATAAGATTAACATTTTTAGTTAAGGCAGAATGCTTGGGCTTACATTAGAATAATCTAAAAATAAATAAGCAGGCAGTGTACACATACATTGTGTTAAATCAGTATCTGTGGTACTTCAGAATCCTGGATTATCATTTCTGTTATGTTTATTTTACTGGTCTGGGAATGGTATAAGTTAGATTTGCTTAATCCTTTTTGGTCCTGCTGCATATGCGTCCTCCTTTTCTGGAAAATGTACATAATTGCTTAATTTTTTTTCTGCATAGAAATAAGGAAATGATTACATTTGAGAGTGTTTGACTATGACGATGGTTGCAGTATGTTGGAATTTTGGTCATTTAGCCGTCTTTCTGGAGGTTAGGATATCTGTTGGGGCTATCATTTTTGTGGCAGAAATAGGTCTCTGAAATAATAGCTTTAGTTTACATCCACAGAAAACAATAGCATTGAACACTACATGTTTGCACTCCCCCCCCACCCCTACACACATTGTCACCACCACCAATTGAAGTAAGATCATATGCAAGTTCTTGGCTATTGTGATGTGAAAAGAAATGCAATGTAACCATGGAGATTTATTTTGTTTAAACATTGTAGGCTGAAAGTAGTTTCTCTGGGTAGGCAATGAGTTGGAATGGGGGCAGTAACTATGTGTGAATAGTTGCAGTTCTGCCTTGCTTTGCAAGAGTAATGTACATTTCACTGACGTAAGATCGAGAAGCTTTGAAATCTGAGTATGGTTTATGTGTGGGGGGGGGAGTATACTTACCTTCATGACAGTGTCTTTTTTTTTGCCTTTAACCTGACAAGGTCAAGTCGTATTCTGTGGGGTTGCCAGTAGAGATTGGCACAGTGTGTGACTGGAGCACATGGCCTGATGCTTACTGTTAAGTCTAGCTTTGTACTTTAAGTCTGTACTTTAAGATGAATGTAAAATAAATTGGCAAGGTAGTTCATGTATGATTCATATCTGCTCATTGTTTACACTGAATGTTTAAAAGTAAAATACATGAAATGTGTATTTGGCTGGCACACACAAGCTGTGTTAGTGCTTCTGTCAACAAAATGAAAGTATGCAACGCACCTGTTACTATTATTTGTACTTTAATCCTCACAGGTAAAAAGCAGCTACTTTACTTGGGTAATGGGGGGGTGTTTGTGAAGTCATGAAGTGACTGGCCTTGTTTACTCTCATAATTATGGCTTTGCAAGATAACCGTTTTATTTGGGTAAAGTCGGCTGTTGTGCAAGCTTGAAACTACTGTGCAACAGACTAAATTAATGCAGCTCAGCCATTAATATTTTCATTTAAATCCAGACAAGGATGTCTGAAGGAGTAAGCAATATGCATACAGAGACAAGCTGTGACTATTGTCTCTGTACAGCAGATGTATTTTAATGCTGGAAGAAAGGATCAAAGCAGAAACTGTAGTGGTGGGCAAGGAAATGGCTGCCCCCGTTTTATTTTTTTTTCAGAGTTACAACCACAATAACCAGAATGGCTGAGCAGAGTGTTACAGTGGTCTATCTGAAATCTATTAATTTCAGAGACCTGACTTTGGATGAAAAGTTAAGAATCAAGAGGACTGGAAGACCCACACCTGATCTGAAGATGGAGTCTCAAGGTACAAGTAGGCCAAGAATATACACACGTAGCTTCAGCAGGTCAGTGTATGACAAACACACCTGGATCTGTGGTTGTGAGGAAACAAACAGCGTGTACTGCTTCCCATGTTTATTGTTCGGTGGAGAGGATGCGTGGACATCAAAGGGTATGAATGACCTGAAGAGAATGGAAGAAAAGTCCAGAAAGCATAAACAGTCTGCAAAACATTTTAACAACCAAATGAGTCTAGCAGTGTTGAGAACTGTGGATATCAGGTCTCAGTTAAGTAGTGGATACCAGTTATCAGAGGAAAGGTACAACAAGAAGGTGGAAGAAAACTGTCATGTTCTATCACTTATAATAGACTGCATCAAGCTGTGTACATGAAGAAGAAGTTGCTTTAAGAGGCCATGATGAGTCTGAAGAGTCACTGAGTGCAGGAATGTTCTGGAGACTGATAGACTTCATCTGCAAGATTGATCAGAAGTTGGCTGAACACTTGAAAACTTCAACTGTTTTTAAAGGGACATCAAAAACCATTCAAAATGAACTCCTGGACTGCATGCTAACAATATGCAGGGAAGAAATAAAAAAGGAGATTCGTACTGCAAATTGCAGATGAAACCACTGATGTTGCTGGGCTATGGCAAATTGCCATTGTGTTCCGTTACGTTGTCAATGGACAGGTGTTGGAACATTTCTGGGGATACTTTATACCACCTGGACAAAGGAGAGCATATTGCTGGTGTGATAAGACAAGAGTTGAAGTAAGTAGTGGGAGACCAGCATGAAAAAGTAATTGCTCAGAGTTATGATGGTGCATCTGTTATGAGTGGTGTTCAGCATGGGGTCCAGGCCATCATAAGAGAGGAGTTTAAATATGCCTATTATGTACACTGCTATGCCCACCAACATAATCTGGTAATGCAAAGAGCCACACAACAGAATACTCAATTAAGGACATTTTTTAACACTTGGTGGAATTCTAGCCTTTTTCTCTCGTTCAGTTCAAAGACAAGCTGCTCTGGATAGTATAGTATCACAACGCATGCCAAGAATATCAGGAATATGGTGGAATTTTAACATCCGTACTGTAAATGCAGTGTACGAGAACTTGGAGTTGCTGTCGGAGTGCTTTCTTTATTTGTTCAAGTGTCATACATCTGCTGCCGCAACTGTACAGGAAGCAAATGGGCTACTGCGAACAGTTGAAGATGATGAATTTAAATTTTGGCTTGCTGTTTTCCATGGTATAATGCCCCTTGCTGACATTCTTCACAGGCAACTTCAGTGTCGTACCACGGATGCGACCACTGTTAAAAAGGATGTGCATACATTTTTGAATGAAATTGATGGTGTCAGATCAGGTGTCGATGGTATTGCAGCAGCAGAGTATCTACAGATGGAGAACATCCTGTCAAGACATAGATGAGGGCCATCAGCTTCCCGACCACTGCATGAGACATTGTCAATTGCTGCAAAGGAAGTGTGTGATGTCATAAAGTTCCAGGCAACATCACGATTTCAACAAACTGGCCATCTTCAAGCTTCTCAACTACTACTGCCTGAAAAGCTTTCAACACACATAAGAGAGTTTCCAGAAAATCTATTCACAGCAACAATAGACAACTATCCATTCCTGTTGAGGGGACAACTTAGAATAGAACTTGGAGTGGTGTATCAACGTGAAGACTTTGCAGCAACTGGCAGTGCAGTCAAGATGTTAAAATTATTGGTGGACAACTCATTAACCAGTGTATTTTCAGAGATTTACAATGTGTTGTTAATTATAGCCACCACACCAATGTCAACTGCTGAGGCAGAAAGGTGCTTCTCAACATTGAAAAGAATTAAAACGTTTCTTCGTAGTACAATGGGGCAAGAAATATTGAATGCAATGGCTATGATTTCCATAGGAAAGGAGTTAACGCGGGGTATTATCAACTTCAACCAAAGAGTTATTGATTTGTTTGCACAAAATAAAGACAGACGAATGGACTTTGTCTATAAGAAACAAACCTGAAAAATACCCACAGGAACACAATAGAAGCTCTTATTTGGTACTATACTACAAGCACTTATGTAACCCAGCCACTGGAGATACACAAGCCACTGGAGATGCACAAGCCACTGCATTTCTTCATGCTGGTCCCAAGCCAGGATAAATGGGGAGGGTTACATCAGGAAGGGCATCCAGTGTAACCTCTGCCAAATGACATATGCACACAAAAATACAGATTTTTATAACAGATTGGTCAAGGCCCGGTTTAACAATGACCACCACCAGTACTGTTAGCCAACAGGGTGCTGGCAGAAATTGGGCTACTGTTGGCCAAAGGAGAAGAGGGGGAAGGCATGCTCAAAGGCGAGATTGTGTAGATTTGGACATGTGATGAGGGATGCTGGATATATTGGGAAAAGGATGCCAAGGATGGAGCTGCCAGAGAAGAAGGAAAAGAGGAAGGCCTCAGATAAGGTTTATGAATGTGGTGAGAGAGGTGGTTGGTGTGACAGAGCAAGATGCAGAGGACAGGAAGAAATTGGAACCTTATCCGCTGTGGCAACCCCTAACAGGAACAGCCAAAAGAGAAGGCTACAAGCACTTATTCAGAACCAGGTGGGGTCACGTGAATAGTGTTTGCTTGGGAAACTTTAAAACTGTCCCTTTTGAGCCTCCATGAAAAAAGGGGGGGGATCCAGTATGACCTGATGTGTTCCAGACCAGACCACAGCTTCTCATCAGGTGCAGAAACTGAGTACAAAGTACTGTTTGCAGCATACCGCAGAGGTAAGTCTTCAACCTGTATATGCAAGTAACAATGTGTGCTGTGTAGAGTATTTAGCATGTGCCATAGTGACCTGAGCATTTATTTCATGTAAATTAGTAAGCATGTCCAGCATTGATCCCACTGCACCATAGCTCCACCCCTTTTAGTTGGCCACACCCCTCCCCATTGGCCCCACCCATTGAGCTGTCTCCTGCAGCCCCCCTTTGATTTTAAGTCACCAGCCGCCACTGCTTGAGAGACATGTAAGTGTACAGTACAGAGAGTAAACAACTGTCATGCCTTGTTTGGCAGGCATTGGGATAGATCCCGATAGCAGTGACTGCAGAGGACTTGTACATCAGATGTAGTAATTGACTCCTGAATCCTTTCACAGACTCTCCAGGCATACAGCCATACCAAGATTACACAATTTTTTATTTTATTTTATTAAAACTTGTACTTATTTCCTTTATTTTATGCAGTTGTATCATATTCCTGGTACTAATTTTAAGAGTCTGTGATATCTGTACACACAGTTATTTACACATAATATGAGTTACCTCATCCATTTACCTATAGTTATTGTGGAGAGAAAATCTGTCATTGTTACTTAACTGATTCAGTAATATTAATTAATATATGCCACTGGATTCAAACCGTGGTCTGTGTGCGGCAAAATGTATTTCATACAGAGCATTTAACAAACTGAGCTACTGAATCACAGCTGATTCTTAACTGACTAATATTTGCCTAGAGCTCAACTGGAATCAAAATAAGACCTAGTAATAGTAATACAGTTTTATACTAGACTGCAGTGACAGTTGAACACACATGGATGAAATTCCTGCATGACAGATATACTAGGTAACCTATACATTACTACATAGAATACAGGTGTGCACAATATATTGTTAGTGGGTGGAAATATTTATGAAGTCTACAAACCATATCAGATTATTGGGTTGGCTAACTCAGCCATATACATTTGCAGACGGTATATATGCAGTCTACAGCTATTACACTGTTATACTTCCCTGCAGCACCATACCTCAGAGCCTGAATGCATATAGCTGACATTCAATAGTTAAAACTAGACAATTCCGATATATGCAATAAACCTTGGTTATTATTGCTATAGCTTAATGTGTTATTGCAGAAGAGGTGTCATAATTAATTTCTTGTAAAATAGCTCTGAATCTACACTTATTGCACAACACTCTTTATTGGATATACCTTGAGGCAGGCACTGGTATTGTTTTGTGTTTTTATTGCAGAATATTTGTCATAAATGATTTCATGCAAAACAGCCCTAATTCCACACATATTAACAAAGCTTTGTTAGAGGTACCCTCATGCAGTTACTGGTATAGTTTCACATTTTTATTGCACAGCAGTAGTTGTAATGCTGGTGTTGCAATACAGCTATAATTCAACAGTTATTGCAGTAGAAGCTTTATTTCATTTACTTTATCAAGGTTAATGCTTTACTCTTCCCAGCTTGTTGCACTGAATTTGGCAGTAGTCACTTATTGCAGTCCACATCTATGTCCACATTCATTGCAATAAATCTTTACTGAATATACCTAATGGCAGTTAATGTTTTACTCTTTCTTGCTTATATGACCATAGATTGCAAGATACATCTGTACTCTCCACACTCATGGCACAACCTGGCCAAGCACCCGGCATGCACCTCAATGTTGCAGCCCTCTCCTCTGCAGCTGGTGGGAGAGAAGCACACCATTATGCATACCAGTTTAGTAGACATTCAAGAACAGATAAAGGTGAAACATAGGTAAACATACTTATATATGTGTGGGACATTCCCAGCCTGGAATTCTTAGACCCAGGTGTCCAAAAGGGCACCCTTCTGTCTTTTCAGGTCATCATTGTCATGACATACCAGCTCACCTGTGCAGGGGATACCTGTTACACTGGTAAGGTCCCTTGCAAGCCATTCCCAGGCCTCCCACCTTGCACTCTGAGCCCTGGACACATCCCTGCATTAGCCGGTCTGCATGTTTTTTTAACTAGGAGTCTGACCGTGACCCTGAACTCCAGAATGCCCCAGTGCTGTGCTCAGAATCCCGCACCCTATGCAACACCTGCCATAGTATCCTCAAAGTTAGAACTCCAACAGATTATGCAGTATTCCTGCCTATTGTGCTTAATATAGCCTGTTTTCCCACCTTTTAACACCATTGGGCAATATTTAAAAGTGCAGCTTGTCACTTAGCACTGCACAAACCAGTGCAGCTCAGCTGATCAGTCCTTAAACTGGCAATGCTTAGCTGTGTGCAAATCAGCTGAGCACAGCTGAACTGTGCCAAGCAGTATCAAGCAGTTCTAAAATGTATCTTGTTTAAGCAGTGCTTAGCATGGCTTAGCAGGTCTTAGCACAGCTTAGCTGAGTGCAGCACATCAGGATTTAAAAATAATTAGCATAATTTCTATTTTGAAAATAAATGCTTAATAACCCTTCCAGGTATTGAAACCTTGCACCTACTGTACTTAAGGCTGCAACTCTACCCATTTGGCTACATGGGTATGTGGAATGCTGCTATACTTTTACATATACCTCATAGCTATATTTAAGAACTATGCTTAAACTTGACCTTTTCATTCACAATTAAATACATCTGTTTCTATTATTAGGATGTCTTGCACATGTGTTATGCTGCAATCCATGCCAATGTGCACAAACATGCTTTTTATATACAGAAATTATGACATTATACTGATATAATGTGGTTAGACAGTGCAGGGTGTGTGTTGCTCATCTGCAGACACAGTTAGCACCATGCTCCCTACACTGATTCAATAACCATGTTCCATGGCTTTCCCTAGGCAATGCATTATAATTAATATGCATGGCATGCTGCTGAGAGAGAACCATCTACATGGACATGGTAACAGTCCATGTAGGCTCTAGACGGTGCCTAAACAGATTTTATTAAATCCTGGGGATGGTCTTTCTTGGCACAAAAAGCAAGACACAAGTCACTTCACAGCAAAGTACAGGCTACTTAGTATAAGGAGAGTCAAGCTAATCTATCAGAGTTATGGATAGATTTAAGACCTTTAATTTTTTGGTTTGAAATATTTGCAGCCTTTACAATTGAGTAATATACTTGCATTTGTACATAATAAAAGTGGCATTGTATTCAATGATGGGTCTGATAATGGAAAACTAGAGAGACAGAATAATGTCTTTGGATCTTGAAGATATTCTCTTGGAAATCAATTCAGTCAGATAGAAGGATTTCTTCACTATCATTGAAACATAATGATCAAATTAGTGAGTTTTCCACATAAGTACTTAGGTGTGTCATGACTGTATCCATCTGAAGAGGAATACCATTTAAAGCATTTGTGGTGGAATCAACTTTCCTGCCAGATGCTACTATGCTGCACTTTTTTCATTTAGTTTGATGCCATTTTTTATATATTATATGTAAGGAGCTCTTTTATATCCCTAGATGAGTAGATAACAGTGCTCAGTTTGCAATCATCAGAAAACCTGGTTAACACTTCTGGGATACTGGCTTGGGTGTTGACAAAATAAATGATAAACAGGAGAGGTCATAGAACTTATCACTGTGGCACTCCACTAGTTATAATGTTACATTTATAAACTGATCCAGAAAGTTTCACAGCCTGGGATCTGTTGGGTAGCCAATTTGTAACCCAGTGGAAAATTTGGAGATTTTCAGCAAGAGTGTCTTTTTTTCAATAATACAGCATGGGAATAGTGTCAAAAGCCTTTGCAAGGACAAGACAAGCAGTATGTTCAGAATGACAATTGTCCACAGGACCTGTAACCTTTTCAAAGAAGCTTGCAATGTCCAGGAGGCAGAACCTGCCTATCACAAAACCTAAGTGATTGGGGTCTAGATCAGTTAGGTTGCCTATCTCTGCATAAATGAGTTCTGCTATGATATATTCCATGATGGACAGCAGTTTATACAGTTGTAAACATCCTGTGCCATTTGATAGATAAAGTTTCAAAGAGATGCTCAGAAAAACAATGTACTCAATTTAGTGCACTGAATATGCTTAGCTATACCCTTGGCTGCATGATACTATGGATTTTATTAAGCAATTTTATTTACTTATTTTTTTAATTGTTTTTATGATAGCATGATGCTATGGTATTATGGTTTAGTTATATACTTTTTATCTTTTTTAATATTACTGTCTTAACTAAGAAAAAGATTTCCATGACAAATGTAATGCTGGGCATAGGCAGAGGAAGATTGGTACAAAATGTACATGTGCTGAATGTAAATGTCAACCACCACTGGCCAGTGTTTAGTACTATGCATCTTGGGGTGTGCTACACTACAATATAAGTGGTGACTTTGTGTTGAGAGCAAGACAAAAATTGTGGAAATTGCAGAAAAATTGTGGGTACTGTTTTTAAGTGGCCCTGCTCATGACGCAAATCTAGCAGTCAGATGCCCAACCAGAAAGGAGAATGATTCAAGATCTTTAGTTGAAGGCAACATAGAAGAAGTAAATTTCTCAGTTTAACCAGGAGCTATTTTGTTATTTTAAGGGTATGGGAGTGATACACCCTGTATCATCCCTTCTCTGAGCCAGTAATCAAGGAGCCTGAATCCTCACCACTAACACTGTAGAGGGATGTTCACTTTGAGCAAGAATAGATACACCCAGTATTTCCAGATGCAGATCTCTGCATCAAGCACAATTTCCCTTAAGAGCACACAGGTAACACACTCAGTCCAGGGTCTGGATTTCTCTCTCTGCCTCCCTGCAGCTCCCCAGTAAGACTCCCACTGGCACAGCTATAGAGTTGAGGCCTCAGCTGAGTGCTCACACCAAGTCCTTCAGCACCCTCTCTGTGACACCATTGCTTCAAGTCCCTGCTGCAAACAGGTGACACACACACACACACACACACTCTTTGAGATTTAATTTTCACACACACACACACACACACACACACACACACACACACACACACACACACACACACACACACACCTTGGAAAGGTTGGCACAGATCACAGATTTACTAGCTATGCCCCCTTCTGCCCAGACTATAAGGTAGTTACACTGCCACTGGACACTCCAAAATCAGTTACTCTAAAGCTCTTACAAGGGTACCCAATTACACTTAGTGAAATTAATATTAATACAAATGATAGTATTTGACCAATGCAGTAAGGCTTTCAGGAGTGGACTCAGAGACACAAAATAGATATAAGTACTCGCAAAGGTTAAACTATTCTCTAAAGGAACAACCAGAATTAAACTTTTAAATATATTTAATAATAAATCATACGAAAACATGAAAATATGGAATATCTATTCACAATAAACACCAGAGTTTCAAACACAGAAATATTAAAATAACACAGATGAATATATTCACACAGATACAGAAAAAAAGCAATACTTAACGAATCTCACTATATTTTCCTGACTGATCTAAAGAATTACTATTCTCTGATTCACTTACTAGACCAAGGCAAGATGAAGTAGGTGAGTGGTCTTCCTTCTTTTCAGGTTCCAAGAAACAGACTGCCTTGATACTTCTCTCTCATCTGATACTAAAACATAAATTTGGCCTAGATTAAAGCATGACATGACATGCATCTGGTCATCTGACTTCTGGTACCCATACTACCCCTTAGCTAGAAGCTGCCAGGATTTTGCACATATGTGTCAATAATACACACTGACATGGAGCTTGCTAAGATCTGTGGCAGCTTCTGTAAGTCATAAAACAATTTCAAACTTGTAACCTTCCAGAGGAGCAATTAGTTCACTGCTAAAGACAATGCAGAAGGCTTCCTAGTACTTGTTTTCACATAAATTTTGTCTCTGGCTGCAATCAGAACTGTAAGATACAATATGTATGGCCTAAATTAAGAAATTTAATTTCTTACCATTTTTACAAAGTTAGTTGGACTGAGATTATCCTCTTCTCTTCCAGTAGCATCTTTTGAAACATATACATTTAATCAGTTACAATGCAGTCAGGACCCACTATTGGTACATTTTTAACACAAGCAGCTTTACCAATACATTTCCAAGAAAAACATCTGTACAGATCAGTTTGATATACAAATGACATATAACTCTTTACAAAATTCCATCTAGCTGTGCTGGCATATGTTATACATCCACTGCCCTACTTCTCCTGACATAGCTGGTAATACCTCACATTGTCACATCTCTCCCCCCTTTGAAGACTCAAGCTAGATTTTCAAGTGATCCTTGAGAAAAATTGTATGAGAGGAACGGGCCTGTTTAGGAATACATTATACCATATCCTGTCTGAAGAACCCATCTGCATTGGCATTGCTGACCCCACTACAGTGCTTCACTGTCATGTCTTATGCCTGCAAACCTAGGCTCCACCTTAGTAACTTGGCATTTTGCTGGCTGACTCGATGTAGCCACAGATCCTCCTCAGACTCCTCCTGCTAACTTCTGCAAATAACAAGAACCTCCCTATCATGGTAAGGTTTCATTGTATTAACATGGTACCGTTTGTGTTCCTGCCTCCTGCCTAGCAGTTCTACCATGTACTTAACATCACTGACCTTCTTTATCACTTTGTAGGGGCCCTCTCAAGCTGCCTGCAGCTTATTGTCTCTGACAGTAATGAAAACCATAACCTGCTGCCCCACAGCATACTCTCGGGCTCAAGCATTCCTGTCATACCAAACTTTTTTCTGCTGTTGGGCTCCTGACAGGTTCTCCTGGGCAAAGCCCATGAGCTCACTAAGCCCTGTCCTGAAGTTTAGGACCTATGCCATAAGAGACTCCTGGTAGAATTCACACTCACCTTGCCACTCATCACAAATAAAATCTAATGCCCCCCTCACCCTATGCCCATACAGCAACTCACTGAGTGAAAATCCTGTGGATTTATGTGGTACCTCTCTCTATGCAAACAGCAGATGGGGCAAATATTTGTCCCACTCTCTCTTAAACTGGTCTGGAAATACCTGTAGCATGTTCATTAGTGTAGAGTTTAACCTCTTCACAAAACCATTAGTCTGGGGATGATGGGGGGGGTGAGGGGGTGATCTTTTGGTGCTTCACCCCACAGTGCTTCCACAGACAAGCCAGTAGGTCTGACATAAAATTAGCACCACTGACAGTATTTCTCTCTGGAAACCTACCCTGCTAAAAATCTCTAACAAAGCATTTGACACCTTTTCTGCCTCGATGGAGGAGAGAGCCACCACTTCAGGGTATCTAGTAGCATAATCTACTACCACCAGGATACATTTCTTCCCTGTGGAACTTGGAGTACTCAGAGGCCCTACAATATCCATAGCTACCCTCTGAAATGGCTCCTCAGTCACAGGCAAAGGCATCAAAGGAGCTTTGACCTTGTCTCCTGCCTTGTCTACTTTTTGGTACTTCTCACAGGTCCTGTAGTACCCTGTTACATCCCTTGGAATCACAGGCCTTAAAAAGTTCTGCATAATACATCTCTTTGTATGCTTTATGCCCATATGACCTGAAAAAGGAATGTCATGGGCTATGGCTAGAAGTCCCAGATGGTAGACACTAGACACTACCAATTGCTGTATTACTTCACCCTCTAGCCTTCCCTCAGGGGTCCACTGTCTATACAGTAACCCTTTGTTCCAGTATATATACTCCCTTTTCGTTGAGAATCAGGTGCTTCCCTAGCTACCTCCCTCAAGCCTCTTAGTGTAGGATCTGAGAGCTGACCCTCTCTCAAGTCTATATTTGTGAGTCTTCTCAGCTCCTCTTCCACAGAACGTCTGGTGTCTTTTGACAGCAGTGCCTCATTGTCAGCCTGGATACTACCACTCACCTCTGCCTTTGCAGTCACTCTGTCTAAGTGAACATCAGTACCTACCAGCAGCTGTGGCTCACCTTCAGGCTCACTGCTTCAGGGTAGCTCACCCCCTGAAATAGTAACCTCACCATCCTGGGCTACAGATATGGGGGTCTGTCTGGGTCTCCCTCAGGCAACCAGACCCACATGCCTGTCTCCAAGCCTGACTGCATCTATCTGCATGCAAACAAGGTACTGCATTATCAAAATCATTCCCTATCCAGATATCTGCAGGGATATCCTCAAACGGGTCCCTTTCACATGGTTGACATTTCAAAATGCCGACTTTCATATGTCCGAGACCATATGATCGACATTTGAAATGTCGATCATGGGGAACCAGCATCTCTGTACAGTGCAGAATGGAAAGATTTCCACTTCCATCATATGGTCTCAGCCATATGAAAGTCAGCATTTTGAACTGTCGACCATGTGAAGTAGACCCCCTCAAACACACCTACTTGCTTGCTTTCTTTTCCACCCTCCCAGTCAAGGTGAACCCTGCCCGAAAGCATTTGCAATGGGATCCTTCCTAAAGCTATGACTGGAGCAGACTGCCCAAGTAAGTATTGCTTCTCTTTAACCACTGATGGCTTCACAATGGTTATGTCAGAGGCTGTGTCTCTCTCTTAGCAGTGACCTGTTTTGCATCCACTAAGATTGGATATAAACTATGGTGATAGTTTGGTACCTGTGCTGTTTCCAGATAACTTACCACTGCCATACTGTTATTTCCAATTGCTGGCTCCCCCACCTTTTGATGCTCACCTTGCTTCTGTGGACATCTATATCATACATGGCCCCACTGGTTACATTTAAAACATTTAACCCTTGATCCTGGCTGTGTACCTGAAGTAGTGGCTTCCTCTGTTATTGGTAGACTCTGTTGGGGTGGTCTAAGCTGCCCATCATGGGTTCCCTTATATCCATGTACAGCACTGGGTTTCCCCTTCCTGAGTGGTGATGCCCTGCTTGCTAATTAAAGATCACCTTTTTTCCCCAGCTCATCTGCAGAGTTACATTCCCGGTCTGCCAACCAGATTCTCATGTACTCAAGCAATGTGCTAAGGGTTTTTCCCTTACCAAAAGGTCTGCCAGCCCTTCAAAAGTGGTGACCTGACACCCACTTACCCACCTATGAAAATAAGTGCTTAACTCAGCAATATAATAGCACACACGGTTATCTGCCTTGCGTCTATGCTCTCAAAACTTTTTTCTGTAAGCTTCAGGTGTTAGCTTAAAACATTCTAGTAAACAATGCTTTACTTTGCCATAGTTTAAGTTATCAATATCAGACAATTTAGAAACAGCAGTTACAGCTTTACCATGGAATAAGAGGGTCAGGAACTGTACCCAGAGCTCTTGTTCAACATTATACTGTTTATATACTTTTTCAGGTATATGAATAAAACTATCAAAATTATCACACTCTGTAAATTGTGGAAGAAATGTACTGACCTTTACTGCTTCTGGGGTTTGGCTATTTCCTTCAGCATTACCTCCATGGCCTTGGTGAAGAGTCAGCATCTCCCTGTCATATTGATGTTGCTTCTCATTTTCTTCAGCCTCCAAATGCTGCAGTCTCTCATGTTCTTCAGCATCCAAATGCTGTAGTCTCTCTGCTGATTCTAATTCCATCTGTTTTGTCTGTGGCAGTCTCTCCACTGATTCTAATTCCAAATGTTTGGCCTCCAGTTCAACTCTCTTTAACTCCACAGAGTCCTCTGAGGAAAAGGTGAACTGTCCTGTTTCTGAGGGCTGCAACTTTCCATCACCAGTCTGGTTATCCTCCTGGTTGCTGGTCTGAGCTCTGACTAAGGTTGAAATAATTTCTTCTTTAGTCAGGTTGACATGTACCAGTCCTTTGGGCTTCGCACATCTTGACCAACTGTTTTTTGTCAGCTTGCCATAATCCTCTACTGACATCTTTGCCTGCTTCCCATGCCTAAACTAAACTAACAAAAAATAAATAAAAACTGTTGTGAAAATGAAACTTGTCTGTTTACCTTGTGGCTACTTGATAGTACACCCACCTGCTGTGACAACTGCCTACAGATTACAGAAGTTCAATAAATATTCTTACTACTGCTCACCAATAAGTGAAGTCCCCTCTCTGGGCCAGTAATCAAGGAACCTGAATCCTCACCACTAACACTAGAGGGATGTTCACTTGGAACAAGAATAGATAAGCTCAGTATTTCCAGATGCAGCTCTCTTAATCAAGCGCAATTTCCCTTAAGAGCACACAGGGCACACATTCAGTCCAGGGACTGGATTTCTCTCTCTCTGTCTCCCCTCCAGGTCTTCAGGAAGACTCCCACTGACACAGCTATAGGGATGAGTCCTCAGTCGAGTATCTAAGTCAAGTTCTTCAGCACCCTCTCTGTGAAGCCAGTGCTTTGTGTCCCTGCTCCAAACAGCTGAGAAACACACACACACACACACACACACACACACACACACACACACACACACACACACACACACACACACACACACACACACACACACACACACACACTCTTTGAAATACCAAATAGATACAAGTACTGTCAAAGGTTAGAATATTCTCTAGAGGACCAGCCACAATGACATTTTTAAATATATTTAATAATAAATAATAACATGAAAATGTGGAATATATATTTACAATAAACAGCAGAGATTCAATCACAGAAAATATTAAAATAACACAGATGAAGAGATTCATGCAGATACAGAAAAGAACAGTACTTAACTAATCTCATTATATTTTCCTGACTGATCAAAATAATTGCTTTTTCCTGCTTCCCTTACTAGCTTACTAGAGCAAGACAAGATGAAGTAGGTGAGTGGTCTTCCTTCTTTTCAGGTTCCAAGAAACAGACTGCCTTGAGCCTTCTCTGTCATCTGGTATTAAAACATCATTTTTGACCTTGATTAAAGCATGACATCACATACATCTAGTCATCTGACTTCTGGTTCCCATACCACCCCCTTGGCAAGAAGCTGCCAGGATTTAGCACATATGTGTCAATAATAGACATGCATACAGCTTTGCTAAGATCTGTGGCAGCTTCTGGAAGTCATAAAACAATTTCAGACTTGTACCCTTCCTGAGTAGCAATTGGTTCACTGCTAAAGCCAATGCTGAAGGCTTCCCTGTACTTGTTTTCCCAGACATTTTGTATTTGGCTGCAATCAGAATTGTAAGTTACAATCTTTATGGCATAAGTTAAGTAATTTAATTTCTTACTGAGATTAACTTTTCTCTTGCAGTATCCTCTGTTAAAATATATACATTTAATCAGTTACAATACAGTCAGGACCCACTATTGGTAATTTACACAAGCATCTGTTTAAATCAGTTGGATGTACAAATGACATATGATTCTTTACAAAATTCCAGCTAGCTGTGCTGGCATATGTTACACATCCACTTCCCTACTTCTCCTGGAATAGCTGGCAATACCTTGTATTATCACATGCCCTATTAGTAGACAGGGTAATGAACTGATGGATTTTGTTGGGTATTGTTTATAAATGACTGAAATTCTTGGAGGTTACTGATATATTGAGTAGACCACAATCTAACTGTGTGAGAAACACCTCATTATTCACAGCATAACTTCCATCGGGTGAGAGAAAATGTGAAATCTATTTAAACCATGACTGGATTTTATTTATTTTTGATTTAGTAATACTCTTTTAGTTGTGGGTCAAGATGCCAAGAACTTATTAATACACAGGATGTTTTTCATGTAATATATGCTATCTGGATGGAATCTTTACAAGCTTTTGCTGCATGCCAAATTACATGATTTTTTTTCTTTAGATTTAAGAATAGGACAAAACTTTGCAGTCAAGCAGAAAGAAGGCTGATGTATTTTATTAGTTCTGTTTTTATACTGACTGGTGATGGATTAGATTGGTACCATACTGCAGCATATGCATAGTGGATGATAGGTAGATAATCCAAGTTAAATGGGGGCATCTTGATTAAAACTGAGAAAAGTAGGGGTAAGAAACAAATGTTGAGCAGCAACTTGGAAAAGAAATACAGATGAAGAGGAGTTAGGATGTATTTTGTCTGAGATGATTTTATTGGAAAAGGAAATCCCTAAGATATCCTTGGGCCTTTATGCTAATTACTATAACTGAAGAGTGAGCAACAGAAATTGAAAGAGATAAGGAATAGCATATTACTAATTATGCCAAATGCTTTAATTTGGGCTGTGAAATTTGCCCCAGTACATTTGTCTTGCCCACACTGAGGTGAATATTTATTTATTTTATTTATTATTTTATTTTACATTTGTTAACCGGAATAGTCTGACTGGTTACATGTCCATTTTCAGTGGAGGCCCGAGGAGAAAACTCCAAGGAATAACAGATCCAACATAACATGTCACATATTTCTAATTACAAATAAATTATTTACAGAGATTAAATGGGCAGACAGTACGAATTACATATAAAATATTTACAGTGATTAGATGAGCAAACATTATGACAGTTCCTCAGGTAAAGTTATTCAACGAGTGTCATCTGTGAGTGTTTAAAGTGCAGTCACTTCATACCTTATATGAACCCATCCAATTATTTTTTGTATGTTTTCCACACAACTGCTTGGAAGGAGAAGCTTTGATTTATAATTTATTGCTTACCTTTGATAATTTTGATGTGTTGATAAATAGGTGTAGATTATAGGCAGGTACACTCTATCCTTCCCAAGAGGCTTGGCTAATTATAACTTGAGCTGTGACTGTGACTGGTCAGAAGCACAAGCCACATATGTCACCAAAAACATGTCTATTATTTGAGTGTGCCATGCACTCCAACCTCATTAAGCTTAATACTCTAGATGATACCTTTTGCAATTTAGGACATCAGTATACATTAATCTGATGATTCTGTTACCCAACCCCACCAAAAACTTAGTAACCAGTGCATTGTAGTGAAATTAATCAAAGAAGAACTTAAAGAAAGAAAGAAAGAAAGTGATGATGTCAAAACGAATAACTGGGGGGGGGGAGAGAAATTGATATATATAATACAAAGTAAAAATTTTATAACCATTTGAAATGTTGGGACCCACTAGAATGAGTCTCAAAACATGAAGACTGAATGGCCAAAAAATGGACTATATATATGAAATATACTAAGTCCAAGATGGACATTGCTCAGGATATTCCCTTTTCTACAAGGTATGGTAATCTTGGAATTATGTAAGTTCAGGGTGTTAAAGAGGGATTTGCAGCTGTTGTGAAAAAGAAGTTTAAAGGAGAAAAGTAATCTCTGAGATTTGCTTTTCTCCTGGGTTTCATCTTTTTTTTTTCAACATATCGGCACTCAACATTTCCACTGCTGATGTTTCATTACAGAAATTTACTAAACAAAGAGACAATCCTTTGATTGGTAATACCCATATAATAAGGAATGATAACATTATTCAATCACAAAACAGGTAGAAAAACAATAAATGGATATAACAGGGAATGATACTCTTATTCCATTACAAAGGAGGTAGAAAAAGAAGACATTGACAGGCTAAAAGGAAGAAATATAAACTGAACTCGGAAGTACTAAAGAAGATTCCTCTAAGGAAAAAGAGAAGAAAAAAAACTGAGATTGACAACATGACCTTCTCTGTGGAAGTACAAAGGCAACTAGATGATAATGAATACCTGCAAATGTCATTGGCGGTGAAAACATATTTAATAAGACTAATGGTGATGAATATTATTCTTTTTTAACAACTCAAAGAGCATAATTAGCGATAGGAGATTGTTCAGATCATGTCAGAAATTATAAAATAGTAACTGGAGATTCAATTGCTAAAGGAATTGATTTTTAGCATTTTAGAATGGCATGTATAACTGACACTGTGGATTAGAATAGCTACCTTATTAAATACTTCCCTTTGCACAAGGTTATTGTACTTAACATTATTTACTTTTCCTTTATATATTGCTTGTATAATTTCTTCATACAATTTGACTTTATTACTTGTTCTAATTTCTATGAATTATGTAATTATTGGTTTAAGTATTTCTTTTTTACTTTAGTTGCTGTCACTGAGAATGTGAGTATGCCATTAATGATATTCCGTGGAGTAAGCATCTTACCTGATTTTCTAAATGCTGTGTGTGTACTAATGTAAAACATAATAACAATGAAGACTTGTGCTCCTCATGTCAACAATCAGATGACTTGCTTACTATTATTCACAGTAAATCTGGAATTGCTGAGGATGATTGCACTTGTGCACTTTGTACAGACAGAAAAACTTTGTTGCATATATTAATAACTGGGCTATTTAAATAATTAATACTAGTTAGAATGCAAAAAGAACCAGTTTAAGATGGTAATAAGGGTCACTCAAACCCTATTAAACCTAATACTATAGATGATACCATTTGCTATTTAGGACACAAGTAAACAGGGGTCTGAAGATTCTCTTAATCCCATCAATTACCTAGTAACCAATGCACTGCAATGAAAATCACCAAAGGAGAACTTAAAAAAGAAAGAAAGTAAAGATGTCACAATAAATAACTAGGGAAAAATAAAGTAATTGACTAACATATATAATGGGAAGTGAAAATTTACTCAGCAAAGAGACACTACTTTGATGCATAATACCCAGATTACAGGAAATGATAACAATGTTCAGTTGCAAAATATTCAGTCTATAGAAAATAACATCATTGTTTCAACAGAAAAGGTAGAAAAAATGGATAGGCTAAAAGGAAATATATAAATTTACTTTGGAAAGATTAAAGATGATTACTCTAGTCTGTGGACATACAAGAAGTGGTGAAACCAGTCAAATTAATAAGACTAGTGGGGATGAATATTACTCTTTTGTAACAACTGAAAGAGCTCACATTACTGACTTAGTAGTGTGAGATTATTCAGATCTGATCAGAAATTATATGTTAGTAAATGGATTTTCAATTACTAAATAATTTGATACTCACTTTTACTGAAAGAATAATAAACACTGAAGAGTGTTATGCTTACCAGGAGCAAAAAGTACTAAATGTGAGTAGAGCCTTAGGATGCCTAACCATATGGAAATGTGGAGCGTTTTTATTTTTGTTGCATCATCAATGTATTGTTGTCTGGCTTATCCCTGGGTTATTTGTGTGCAAAATATAAAGACTAAACAGAAATGTAAGAACTAAGTTTCTTAATATTCTCACAGATCAGTAGACTAGCAAATACCTACAAACCCTATGATCAAATGAGGCCATCATTAGCGACTCACTGACTGTTAGTAGGGGCATGGCAATTAGTAAGAAATATACAGCTTTCTTAGATACCATAGCCTATGCAGGTCTTTAGACATCTTTCTCAAATCACATTTAGAAAGCAAAGTCAGTACAAATGAAAAGGTACAAGAAAAATTACACATTTTAAAAAGTGGTTATGTATAGAGCATCCAAGGATAATTTGGAGCACACATGTATTTATACAGGACAGAGTCTACTTCTTAAGACAAAGGAAAATAACTTTTCTGCAGATATTTTACAATATGTGAATAGCACAACATCTATATATATATATATATATATATATATATATATATATATATATATATATATATACATACATATACATACATGCATACATACATATAAAATTAAAAATGATTGCTACTTCATTTGGACTTCAATATTTAATATAAGAGAACATACATGCATTTACATTTATCAACTCAAATCTAAATTGATCCAGTGGTCTCATCCACTTCTGTTCTCACCATCTTCTCATTGAATACAATAAATCCTTATAATTTATAGATCTTCATATTATTAGACTTTGCCTGCAGATTTCTATTAATCCTGTTAATTCTCCATTCTTTGATAAGCTGTAGGCTAGTTCAATAGTGAAGGATAGTCTAGTCAATCTTCTATTTGCTAGGCTAGGAAATTTATAAATTCCATTTATTTAATAGAATTGTTCTCTTTGTTTATTACTATTTTTCCTTTTTACTTTTTATCATGCCTGAAATATTAGTTTTAGCTCTGCAATAATATTACAGGAGGTATAATTATGCAATATTTGGTTAGATTAACTTATACTGACATTTATATTGTTGTCGTCACATATTTTTATAGATAAATTTAAGTCTGTATCTTTGAATGTCACTGGTTTAAATAATCCGAGGAAAATATCTTACTCTTTTTCATTTTTTTAAAAGCAAACAAGTCTCAAGTTATATTCCTTCAAGATATACACTTCAAATATGCAGATAATAGTGTAAGGAATCATACTAATTATTCAATTTTGACACAATCCTCATTTAAAAGGAAGAGAAGAGGAATGATGATTTTATGGAAAAAAATGTTATCTCACCAAGATCATTCATAAGTATGAGGACCAAGATGGTCTGTTAACTCTTGCTGTGTATGTATATATATATATATATATATATATATATATATATATATATATATATATATATATATACACACACACACACACGTGTGTGTGCGTGTGTGTGTGTGTGCTGTAAGTATATATTAAGTTTAAATTGTACCTTTTTGAACTGTATTTTGCTTAACTGCTGCTTCATTTTTGCTGTTTTTACTGCTATGACTGTTTTTTTTCTGCACTTTGAATTTTTAGTACTTCTGTATTTCATAAAATTGGCTAGATTCAGATTTGTGGAATCTAGGCTGTTTGGCATTACTGGAGCACAAAAACCAGCCATCCAACATTAAGAAGGCCCTCCTGCACCATTGTGGCAGAAGTATGTAGCCCATGACTCATCTGAGTTAAGGACTGTTGAAAAAAGACTCAGTTTCAGGCTTTCCTGTTGGTTAATTTGTGTTGAAACTGTTTAACTTTGCTTGTATTTTGGCCAGAGTTCTGGAGTGAATCTGAACTAAATCCAAGATATCCAATGTGTTCAACACAAAACTAAGTATATTTTAAGCTTGCACTGCACTTTTTTAAACTGTATTTTGCTTGTGCTTTTGCCCTTTGCTTGTGTGTAGACGTGCACTGCACTGCACTGTGGGGTTTAGCACTGCTGTGTATAGAAGCAAATACTTAGAAACACAATTTTCCCTTGATATCTGCTATAGAACCATCCTAACCTCCAGTGCTACTCTGTGCACAACACAACTGTACATTGCTACCTAATGAGCAACTCAATTACCCATTCTGAGGTGCTGATACAGTCTTCCACCCTTAGCCCTCCGCAGAATAGCTGCCTTTGTTAGTCTCGCAAACAAACCCTGGTCCATCTAGCCCATCCATGCTAGTTACTACAATATATACATGCCATAATGGATGGACAGTTTCCCACCATTTCTCCAGCCAACCTGATTGCATCCTGAGGCAATATAGTGTTTGCCTCCTGTATACTGACAACCACTTGTTCCTAAAGCAAACAAACACAGCATGTGAGAGATGTAACTATACCTTCAGATTAGAATCGGTCCTTTTGCATAACAATATGCAAGACATTCAACAGGTTGTCAGCACACACAACTTCCCTCTCGCAGAAGAGAAGGTCAAGACACATAAACCCACAGACATGGAGGTATGAACTAAGACCCTGCCAAAAGACCAGAGGCCGCCGAAGTGCAAACAATGTAAACTAACTGGTACACAAACAGAATCCACCACTACACATAACAACAAGCATATCCTTATCTAAACAATTAAGCCCCTAAGACAAAGCACATCCATACCAAATGTTCTGGTCATAGGCAATGCAGCAGTGATACACACAGATGTCCACCTCACCAGAATGAACAAGGAGAAAGTCACGGTCAGCTGTCTGTCAAGTGCCAGGAGCTATCAAATCATGTATGCACTCAAGTCACTCAGCAACAAGTACCATTATGACTCTGTCATAGTATAGCTTGGTGTGAATTACTTGAGACATACCTCTCTGGACTATATGAAGAAATACATGACCAAACTCTCAGATTACATCCCAGGCAGGTATGTTCCTAGCCCTAAGCACCATTCTACCCTCACCTAGGATGATGCCACAATATAGACAAAAATGGTTGATTTCAATAATTGGCTTAGCTTCTGGTTCCACTCCAGGTGGATCTAGTATATGTTTCCATGGAAAGACATGATCGACTGTCCATGTTGCTTTGCCAGAGATGGCCTTCACCTGTCTCCTCAAGGCTTTCAGATAGTTGCAAAGATGCTTGCCTCCCCCATAGTGCCTTTTTTAAACAATGTCCAAACAGCAAAACTTCTGATATGAAAATCCACTAAAGACAAACTCAAGGTCATGCTGCTTAATGCTAGGAGCTTAAATAGTAAACTGCACTCTCCGGAAGCACTCTTCACCTTGGGAGATGCTGAAGTTTGTGAAGTCACTGAGACTTGGCTCAAGGCCGCTGAGCGAACCCTGGCCGTACAAGACTACAATGCCGTTCACACATTCAGACCCCAAAATGAGTGTGACAGAACCAGAGGTGAAGGTGTATCCATCTTTATTAAATTCAAATAATCACAAGACCAGTGAAATAGTATGACTCTCCTGAGCTACTCCAGGTTCACTTAACTATAGGTAAAATACCCCACCACATCATCTCTAGCTACAGGTTCCCTACAATGAGCCAGGAGAAGCACACTGCCTACTTGAACTTGCTAGAGTCACTCAGTATACAGCTAAACACCTTCATCATGGGATATTTCAGCTATCCTACCATCGATTGGGTGACTTACATGAGCATAAACATGATCACTATGAGGTTCCTGGACTTTGTTAATTTAAGTTCTCTGGAACAGTTGGTCCACACCCTCATAAAGGGCTCAAATATTTTTAACCTAGTGTTCACCAGCTTGTGGGGGTCACTGCACTACCCCTGTGTGTGTTGCTCTCCCTGGTAAGGTCAAACCATAAATCTGTTCCTTTGATGTACAGATCAAACCTGACCCCCCCCCCCCCGCACAAGAGTAAAAATCTGAAAATTTTCTCCAAAGCAAGCTATTTCCTACTAAGCAAAGATATAAAAAGTTTCAAAACCCCTGGCAACATAACCACAAATTACTCCTATGCAGAGGAATGCACAAATGTCCTAACAGCCACTTAAACAAATGCATTGACTCTGCTGTACTGAACTGGAACAAAATCAGGTCTTCCCAAAAAACAAGCCATGCTGGTGGAATGTAAGGGTCAAGAAGTTAGTTATAAAACAAAAGAAAGCAACTGATATCTAAGAGCAGGAAGGAACTTACTCAACAGAGGAAGAGTACCCTCCACAGCTTGAACAAGCAAATCAGATATCTTGTTAAGTCATCTGAGGGTAGCCATGAGACTAAATTAGCATCCCTAGCTAAAGACAATCATAAGGAATTATTTAGCTACATCCAAAACATAAAAGGGAATGCCTAGCTGTGTGCCAAACTTATAGCAGACAGTACCATGCACACCAAACCTGAGGAAATTGTCAGCCTGCTAGCCAACATATTTGGCAATAACTTCACCCCACTGTCCCTACTAGAAATACCCCAAAGCATTCCTGGCACCAGTCCTCTAATGAGTATTTCCAAACAGTAGGTCATACAAGCACTCACCAAGGCCAAAAACATGGCCTCTGTGGGACCAGATAACATCCCAGGCTGCTTACTAAATGATCTAAAACAAGACCTAGCTGAATCACTTAGTACTCTCTTTAACCATAGCCTGAGAACTGGCTTTGTCCTTGCAGAGTGGAGAACAGTAATCCCCTTGCACAAACGGGGTCCATCAACTGACCCTATGAACTAACAACTCATAATCCTAACCAGCCTTATCTGCAAGGCCATGGAAAGAATAATCATGGACCTTATCCACAAGGATATAGGCAATCGTCAAACCCTTGGCCTAACTGAGTTTCATTTTGTCAAGGGTAGATCTTACTTATTAAACCTAGTGGACATCTTTGAGAATGACACCAAAGCCCTGGATGAGGGCAAAACTGTACATACCACCTAACTAGATTTAGCCAAGGCCTTTGACACAATCCCTCTTTTAGGTATCATAAAGAATCTCTCCCAGCTGTGGATTAACCCATGCATTACCAGATGGGTAGCAAACTAACTCACCAACAGTACGCACACTGTCAAAGTTAGGGAGTCTGTGTTGGACCCTCTTCTGTTGGAAATCTACTTCTCTGAAGTTCAGGTGACAGTAGAAGGCCTGTGGCTTACCGAGTTTGCAGATGATTGTAAACTAGGCACAATCATAGAGTCCCCCAATGATGTTATCATATTACAGAAAGGGCTGACACAGACAAATGACTGGTGCCAAACTCATGAGCTAAAATATAATGCAAAAAATGCCTCATTATCCCCTTTGACAAAAAAGTAGCCCCTGCTAATTATGATATAGATAGCACCCAACTATGCCCAAACTCAGTGGTTTGAGACTTGTGAACACAGGTTGATAGCAATCTAAACTTCGATCATCATGTGTCTGTAGTGGTAAGAAAAGCATTCTACATTGTGCATCTTATAAATAAGGGCATCTCATCCAAGACCAGGGAGGTGATAGTTCCACTGTACTCAACCCTTATCAGATCAGTAATTGAGTACAATGTTTCTTTCTATGTGAACCTCACCAGACACCTGCAGCAACTGTTGAGACCGCACAGGTTACTAACCAAGAAAATCCAGGGCCTCCAAAACATGACATACATGGAAAGACTAAAAGCCCTGTCACTGTACTCTGTATCTTACAGGCAGCTGAAAGGCGATCTCTGCCTGGCCTGCATTGCAGTTTCAGACACTGCCCTAATGGAAGTGCTGCACATCTGCAAATCAAATGGGACAAAAATACCTCACTTCATGGATCTCAACCTAGCCTGTGACATTAACAGAACATGCTGGAGAGACAGATATATCTCACAGCGATTGACAATCTTCTGGAATAAGCTCCCACTCCAAGCGCAACCTTGACAATTGGATACATGACCTTAAAGTCACCTGTGGAGTGGCACCTATGTCCCTCATTGACAGGTACAGTTAGTGCTGATCACAGATTCACTCTGCTAACACTAACTATCTAACTATCGTCAATAAGGTTACGTGAGTTATTACATGGCTAGGCTTGTAAAGGCCCTAGGACTTTTAACTTCATGTTCTCCTATGAACCTATGGACCTAAAACATAATAACATTGAGTAAATGTGTATTGGTTTCCTGAAATGGGTCAAAATTGAACTAATAAATATAAAGGCACTTCAATAATAGGAGGTAACTTCGACTGCTTATTATACAATTCATATTCTAATGAAAGAAAACTAAGAATGACTTCAACTGAAAAAGAGCTTAAAAACTGGATTGAAAATCTTAACTTAAAAGCTGCATTCACTTTGACAGACTTCACATCATTACTCTTTACTCACTTTTCCTATAAATATGATCCACAAACCAGAATAAATAGAATACTATTATCCCAGGGCATATTTTCAAAGATATCCATATTCAATATCATACCCTGTCCTATTTCTGATCACAATGCCCTTATTCTAAAATTCCATAGATTCTTCAAAATGTTACCTTATTTAATCAGAATACCTGCTTACATAACAAAATTAAAAGATTTCAAACTCTGGCTCCTTTTTAAATTAATCTGTATTTAGAAACAAATAGTACCAAAGGAGTTAATATATTTATGATCTGGGAATCTTTAAAAGTGTATATTTTTGGTAAAATACTAGTTTGATATAAGCATAAAACAAAATAATGGGAATCAGAACTATCAAACACACAATCACAACGTTAAATATAAAGCAAATGATAAGTCTATAGTAAAAGTTATATACAATCTAAATAAGAAATGCACAGATATAGTTTCACATAAAACAGCTATAGCTTTGGAAAAAATAAAAAGTAGCCTCTTATGCTATGTCTCCCAACATATGCAGAATTTAACTAAAAGAGTCAAATTACAATCAAAAATCTATAACATCTTATAAATAAACTATATTAGCAACAAGAAATTATACACAGACATTGGGAACATCCATGATATTTTCAGATGTCATCACATATCTCTAAATCAAATATCCCAAATTGAAACATTGCCCCAAACCTAGATTGGCAACAAAACAAAATAGTGAATACAGTACACAACACCTTGACCTTGTATGTTTTTCACTGGAAATGACTCTAGGACACAATATGTTTATTTTTGAACACCATTATTATTTGCAAATGGCTGGCATAGCTATGGGCACTCCTTGTGCTAATAGCTACTCCACCCTTGTAAAGGCAGAATGGGAATCTCAATATATTAAATGTCTAATAGGGAAGAATATAGCATTCTTTCATTTTGTAGATGATCTTTTCCTTCTATGGAAAGGAACTGAGGCAGAGCTTTTACAGTTCTTTGACTATGTGAATACAAGAGTCAGTTTCCTGAAGTTTACTTTTGAATACTATTCTGAGTTTTCATATTATTTGGATGCACAAATTCAGAAGGATAAATAAGATGGCAGTATTTCCACAAATGTTTATAGGAAAGAATGTTATGTACCTTCTTACCTGCATAGAGATAGTATGCATCCGGGACAATACATTCCCTAATGATATAAAAGGACAAATGTTATGTGCTTCAAGGCTAACAGCTGATAATACAGATTTTGAAGAGAGCTTGGTAAAACTCGCCAAAGATTTTGAACATAGGGGTAATGATAGTACTTGTATCTTTTGGCTTTTTCCGGTTAGGGGTCGCCACAGCAGAACTCCGGTCCGCTAATGATTGGCAGGAGATTTTTAAATACCGAGTTGCCAGCTCTGAAGCACAACCTTCAACGAAGGTACGCCCATTCATGCATGTCTCCACACAGAAGACGCTTTAGCTGAGAATTGAACAGGACAACATCTTACTGTGAGGCGACAACGCTACCACAGCGGGTTATGATAGTACTGAGGTTCATAAAATGAGTGAAGTAATTAGGAAGGAGAGGAAGAATCTTGGTAAACCTTATTTTTCCTCACCCCAAAGAAGAAATGTTTCAAACCATAGATCTAGAGATAGAACATTTTGTTTTAATTTAACATATAGTGGTGAAGTCAATGTTTTTTGAAAGTATAGTTAGTAAACATTGGCGTGTTTTGCAAACTGATGAAAATACAGCTAGAATTCTTGGAACTAATCCTTCTTTTGTTTACAGGAATAAAAAAAAATCTTTAAGAAGACAGTTATGTTACCCAAAACATGAAGGGCAAGATATGAACCATATACTGACAGGCACTAAGAGATGTGGTGCTTGTAATTTTTGTACTAGTATAAATGAAGATCCGAGCTTTATAT
Source organism: Protopterus annectens (assembly GCF_019279795.1). Taxonomy (NCBI): domain Eukaryota; kingdom Metazoa; phylum Chordata; order Ceratodontiformes; family Protopteridae; genus Protopterus; species Protopterus annectens. Next base: position 94,126,501 of record NC_056741.1, read on the forward strand.
ATCCTGACTCTGGGCATAAGTTCATGTTTAATGTTAAAGCAGATTGTAACATCAAAAATCTAGTATATTTAGCTAAGTGTATGACATGTAGAAAATTTTATGTTGGCAAGACCAACAGACATCTCCGTGAACGTATAAGAGACCATTTATATTGTATCAGTAAAAGATTAAGAGTACAGTGCACTTGCTAAACATGTGCTAGACATAGAGGAGCTCTCTGAGCATGTAGCCCAGGCCGGTATGACCCTGACCTTGAGTAGCATCTTACCCTCACCAAGAATGATGCCACAATATGAAGACAAGATGATCAATTTCAACAACTGGCTTAAGTATTGGTGTCGTTCAAAGGGGATCCAATGCCTGTCAGCCTGGGATGAAATGCTCGACAAGCTATGATGCTTCGCTAGGGATGGCTTACACCTGTCATCCCTGGGCTTTCGGATATTGGCAAAGGCTCTTGCCACCCTCATACTGCCTTTTTTAGGCAAGGCTCAAAATACAAACCCACCTCCATAGGTATCACAAGGGATAAAAAACTAAGAGTAATGCTACTCAATGCCAGATGTCTAAACCTCAAGATGCATGCACTTGAAACTCTCCTTAGCATGGAGAACATTGATATCTGTGCAGTAACAGAAACCTGGTTCAAGGCTCCAGAGAGCACCCCAGCACTTCCAGGTTATACTGCATACCATGTTTTTCGGCCCCGAAACTTGGACCGAACCACAAAAGGAAAGGGAGTATCAATATTCGTCAAAGATACCCACACCTCCAGGTTGGTGGCACAACACGAAGCATCACAGACTATCCATGTGCAACTAGCAGTGGGTAAAACTGCCTTCCAGTTTATAGCCTGCTACAGACCACCCTCTCAAACCCAGGAACCCCACTCGGCCTTTCTGAGAACACTGGAAAATATGAAGGTCTCTCCAAATACCATTATATTGGGTGACTTCAACTACCCAGACATAGACTGGGAGCATTACTCTAGCTCCAACACCCTAGCCCAAAGGTTCCTAGAATTTATAAACTCAAATGCTATGGAACAACTTGTTACCACTCCCACAAGAGGGGAAAACATACTGGACCTAATCATCACCAGCATGGGGACTCTGTGCTACAGACCAGAAGTGTATCCCTCACTGGTAAGATCAGACCATAAACTAATCTCACTGGATATTCACATCCTGACTCCACCCCCTGCCCAGAAAACCACAGTGAAAAACTTCTCTAAAGCAAATTTCACACTCCTCAAAACTGAGGTGGAATCCTTCAAAGCTCCCAGGTCTGTGGAAAATAAGGCCCAGACCACAGAATCCTTTATAAACGCATTCTATGAACACCTTCAGGAATGCATGGATCATGCAATCTCAAATAAAACCAAGACCCAATCCTCCAAAGGTAGATGTCCTGTCTGGTGGACCCCAGTCATAAACAAACTATACAATAGAAGGAGGAAGCTACTACATGATAGAGCAAAATCCCAAAAAGGGAAGGCATCTCTGATCAGTATTAGCAAAAAACTACGGGCACTCATAAAATCGTCTAAGGCCAGCTTCGAGAGAAAAATTGCACAGGACACTAAGGATAATCACAAGGCTTTCTTTAGTTATGTTAGGAACCTGGGTGGGAATTCCCAGATATGCTCAGATTTAGTCCAAAATGACAAAAAATACACCGAACCCACAGACATTGCCAACATCATAGCTGACAGGTTCAGCACAAACTCCCCCCCCCCCACCAAAAGTGCAAATATCTATCCCAGCAGAGTGCTGCCCCCCTGACATCTCAGATGCTCAGGTAAGAGCCGCCCTCTCCAAAGCAAAAAACACAGCATCAATGGGACCAGATGGTGTCCCGGGCTGCGTCCCACATGAACTCCAAGAAGAGCTAAATCCAAACATAAAACTACTGTTCAATCTCAGCCTTACTACAGGATATGTACCCAAAGAGTGGCGTACAACAACAGTCCCTCTCCACAAAGGTGGTGCCTCAACAGATCCTGGAAACTATTGCCCCATAAGCCTGACTAGCTTGGTCTGCAAAGCTATGGGAAGGATCATCATGGACCTCATAAATAAGATATTGGGGACGTACAGACACTGGATCCTACCCAGTTCAGCTTTGTTAAGGGCAGATCCTGCCTCTTAAACCTTGTCAATTTCTTTGAAACAGTCACCAAGGCCATTGACGAGGGGAAGGTGGTCCACACAGCCTATCTGAACCTCGCAAAAACCTTCGATACAATACCCCACTTGGGCATTATAGATAAGCTCACCAGCTTAAATATAAACCCCTATGTCACTAGATGGGTTGCAAACTGGCTCAAGGACAGAACCCACATGGTTAGAATTGCTGGAGCCATGTCAGACTCCAAACCAGTTACAAGTGGTGTCCCACAAGGCTCAGTCCTGGGACCTCTCTTGTTCGGTATATATTTCTCGGAGGTACAGGCCAACACGGAAGGACTGTGGCTGACCAAGTTCGCAGATGACTGCAAACTGGGTGCCATAAATGACTCTCCAGCTGACACAAGCATCCTCCAAAAGGGCCTCATAGAAACAGACAACTGGTGCCAGAGCCATGGCCTCAAGCTAAACACCAAAAAGTGTATAGTCATCCCCTTTGGCAAAAACAAAGTGCCCACAAATTACCACATAGGTGGTAATCCATTAAGTACGGAAGAAGTAATTAGGGACCTGGGGACCCAAGTTGATAGCAATCTCTCATTTGACAACCACGTGGCCAAAGTGGTTAGAAAAATATTTTATATAGCCCACCTAATCATGAAGGGATTCACATCTAGATCAGGGGAGGTCATTGTGCCTCTTTACTCATCCCTCATCAGGCCCATATTTGAGTACAATGCCCCTTTTGGGATGTACCTTACCAGACACCTGCAGCAACTGGAAAGACCCTAAAAGTACCTCACCAAGAGGATCAAAGGGCTCAAAGAAATGCCATATGTTGCCCGGTTAAAGAAACTCCAGCTCTACTCAGTGGTATACCGCCTGCTCAAAGGCGATCTGTGCCTGACGTATAAAGCCATGTCCAACCCGGAGTTAATGGACATGCTGCACCTCAGAAAATCCAAATCCCATTGAGCTACGCGCTCGAGAGACTTGAACCTCAGCACTGAAATAAATAGGACATGCTGGGACAGATTCATAACCCAGAGACTCCCTTCACTCTGGAATAAAATCCCAGTCCAGGTTAGGCAGAGGCCCTCATTGACTCTCTTCAAGAGGAATCTTGATGAGTGGATGGGAGATCATAGGTTTACCCCGGGTATCACTTCTGTGTCACTGTTAGACAGAGGCACAGTATACTAACCTCGAAAAAGGGCATAGCAAAATTAATTTAAAATGGGTGGCGAAAGCCAAACACACTCTGGCTAGGCTTATAAATGCCCTAGGGCAGATAGTATAGTATGAACTTATGAACCTATGAACCTATGTAGCACAGGAAGGGGATCAGCATAAATTTGCCTTTCAGGTATTGGAGATTACCAGGACTGATGTGAGACTAGGTGATATTATTAATAATACTGAATGCAATGAAACTAGATGGATTCTTAGACTCAGAGCACATAAAGGCTCTGGTCTAAATGATGTAGTCCCCCTGAAACCAGAATTATAGAACAGGGGTTTGAGAAAGTAATTTATATAATATTTATACTACATTAGTTAATATAACATATAAATTTAGCTAGATTTTCAGGTCATTCAGCATATAGTTGGATTTTTAACAGTTTTTATGTATCTTGTTCATACATATGTTTTTTATGAAGGATGTTTTTTTACTGTGGTTGTCTTTTTAAATAGCTCTCTTCCTGAGCACATTTACTACTTTTTTACATATCACATGACTAATCATTGTTAATTGATGGAGTACTTAAACCTGTGGTTTTTTGGTCTTTTTGTAATCTGAATTTAATATAGCCATTGAAGTTCTTTGAATATTTAGGAATAACTATAAAGAATGCCATTGACATATTTTTAACATAAAAAAAAATAGTTTAACTAATAAATAGAAAAAAAACTATATAGATATGTATGTTATGCAGCACTTTGGAAATATACAAGCTGAATCTGTGCTAAAATGGTATGCATAATAGCTTGCTTCTCTTTGAACAGCTGTAGAAGAGAGAGCTTGCAATGTGCAGTCACAAGCAGGGTGCCTGGCCAGGAAGAGGTGAGAGTGTGGTAAGTAGGGAAACTTCAAAGTAATAACTTAATGCATAATATAATCTTATAATAAAGTAGTCACACAGTTTGCAGTCCTAACAATCAGGTATGACATACCTGGGACATGTAACATGTTTAGTAATGTGTCACTGCCTAACTATAATGCTAAAGCAGGTTACATCAGGTAAAACATGCAGGACTGTGTAGTATATCTGCCAAACATCAGTTAATGTTGGGGTCTAACAATATTAATAGTCACTGTTCTGGTCTTTCCATTGTCTGGAAAATGCTATAGGTTTCACCCAATTAATGGACACAGTATATGGGTTATTTATTAGATGTCTTACACAGCTATCCATGGTGCAGCAATAATACTCAATAAATTATAAAGGGTGAGGGTGCTTTCCTATGTTATGTTTTCAAATAAAAAGTCTTCACTCTTTGTGTATTCACTGCATGTGTGTGTTTTAATCTGACACCAGTCAACTGTTAAATGTACAGCAAGAAAAAGTGCACTAGAAACTGTCTGAAACAAATGTAGTTTATTACCCAGAGTAAGATTCAGGCCTCTGTTCTGCTCATGTTGTCTGAAATAATGCTGTGTATTCCACCCAGGCAATGAACATAGTATATGGGTAAGGTTACTGCAGTCCTGGAATGCTATCCATGTATCTAAATGGCAGATTTTAGGAATCATTTTTCAATGCAGTTTACAGCAGGAGTGTGTTTTAATAGTAATCTTATAAAATTGGTGCTAAGTATTCCATATTCACTGCATGTGTCTTCTAATCTGATACCAGTTGGCTGTTAAATATACATCAATAAAGAATGCAGCAAAAACTGTCTGAAACAAATGTAGTTCATTACCCAGAGTAAGATTAAAGCCTCGTTTCTGCTCATGATGTCTGAAAGCATGTTGTGTATTCCACCCAACAGGATTGTGCTTTGATAACTAATTTTTCAAATAAGTTGGTATTATTTCAGCATTCACTGCATATGTGTGTTCTATTCAGAAACCAGTCAACCATTACATATTAATTAATAAGTAGTGCACCAAAAAATGTCAGACAGAAATGTAATGCAATATCCACATTAAGGCTCATGTTTGAGTTCTGATAATTTCCTGATATATGCTGTAGATAGCACACAGTGAAAGAGCAGGGTATAGGTCAAAAGATGACCTCAACAGCCTGACATGTGTGCAACTGGCAGATTTCCTGTGACATCAATCATTAGAGTATAAAAGGAGGCAGTGCTTTGATAGCTACTGTACTCATTAAGTATGTGTTCACTGCATTTAGCTTCAATTGTGATACCACAGACAGCTATCCATGTGTGTAAATGTACGATTTCACACAAAATGTTCCAAGAAACATCTTAAAGGTGCTAGTGTTTACTGAATTCATTATATTGAAATAAAGTGCACATAATTTCTGCAGTCACTGCTTGTATGTTCTACTCCCATGGCAGCCAGCTCACACATAACCAGTGTACTTAGTGTACATGAACATACCTCTGAACTGTCACGTTTTTGCAAAATTAAATGACTAGTGGCTCAAATGACTGGCCCTTGCTTAGCAGATACATGACATTACTTGGAATCCAATTTATTGGTAATTCCCTTTAAAGAACACGTTGGTAGTAATGTATGACCAGACTATGTAAAACATTTTCCCTGTAGCTGTGTACCTGCATTTGTTAGTGCTTGACCCATACTGTCCTATGTTAATAGGTTGAGAGGTATGTACATGCAACATTACCTATACAAGAATTGTAGTCATTGCACTTACAACTGACACTGCACACTTGTAGAAGTATGTATTAGTAGTCTGTGAATTAATATTACCTGCAAGTTAACTAATGGTATGTCTTTCTCTCTCTGCCAACACCTTATCTTCTTTAATTTATTAATGTTATTTATTATTATGATTTGATATTAATATATTATATTTACCTGTTATGTTGGCCTTATGTATTATTTTTTACTGGTTTGAAATAACATACTTACCTTTATGTTGTTTATGGTTGTATTCCTTATAATATACTTTAATATGTATTTTGATTAATCAATATTATATTTCACTATGTTAATACTAACACTTGTTTGGTTATTACTTATCTTACCTTATGTTTATATTTCATTTTCTGCAGCATGTCAAGGTAGGCTGCTCTGGGTGATCCACCGGTGACTTTGTCACCTGTCAAGAACTGCCAGGTATGGTGTGCCGGCTTCTATGCTGAACTGTTGGTGCACAGCTGTGCAGGATGGAGAGCATGCTGTCCATCCTGGTCCCAACATTCTACTTTCACCTTAAAAAAATGGACACCTGTCCCACAAAAAAGTATTGTCCCATACATTGCCATGTCCACTGGACACAGTTGATTTGACAATGCACTTACATTGTTGTCACTTCTATCTGGGGGTGACAGTCCATATTGATCAAATATAAATGGATAGCTATGCTTCTTTCTCATCATACACATACCTACCTACCTTTTACTATATTTTTTCCCCCTGCTTGCATACCATTTCACCACTGTCCTATCTCCCCATTTTTCATTTCTTTAAAGATTTTTTGCATGATGTAAAATTGTGTTGAGCCAGTGTACTTTTGCTGTTTGGCTGCTTCTCTCTGGTTCCTAGTTGTTTCAGTTTTTTATTGTTGTTTGTACAAAGATTAATCCTGTTCGGTCTATTTCAAACCCATGACCATCACACCTGCAAACCTGCCAAGCCAAACATCTGCTAATTAATGCAGATGTTTTAATGAAAATGTAGTAATGCTCAAGTTGTCATCATTAAGCATGTTTAAACAATGCTGCACATCATGCCACACTGCACAAACCAGCTAAAAGAAATATAGAAAAATATTACTGTAATCAGGTATCTAATACCAGGTAACCCTGCAATTATATGTACAACATGTAAAAGTACACTTGCTAAAACATTCATGTAAAAATAGGATTTTAAGTGGGACTCTGTTAGAGAAATACAGAACTATAAAGCCATACATATAATAATACATGATGTAAGTACAGTCTGTAATAACAGATAACTGCGGAATGATATCTACAACAAATAAAAATATACTTAATATATCAGTAACACTGTAGCTTAATCTGTAAAATGCACTGAGAACAATATTTTTTGGTACATATGGTCCTGGTCCTGGGTTCAACTACAGCTGCCTCTGCCATTGCAAATACATGATGTGTGCCTGTCTTATCACCTATTTATCCACCCAAAGCAGTACAGATGGAATGTCTGATTCTAAGTGATATAACTCAAAGGCCTACAGTTAGGAGATCTTTAACTACTCCTAATACAAAACTAGAAAGTGCAGAGAATGTCAGGTCATGCATTAACCAGAATTCCCACAGGATTTTGAAGTGTGGCATGACATAATGATCAATCTGACACACCAAAATTTTTTTCTTTGATTGTGGTACTGATACCAACAAGGCTTCCACAAGTCCCATAAATACTCTTCCAGCTTGTTGTCCTCAAAAGTGTCCATCCCAGATGTATTGTCTGTGATGATGTTGTATCTTTATCCCAGTAACATATGAGAAAGGGGTTGTAATTTACAATGAGGCCTTATATCTTGTTCAGTGGTTGCATGTCATTGACAGATTGGTGAATTCATTGTCACAAACTTTTTATATCTGTACCCATCAACAGAGGCATACTGTACTCCATCGGGTATGTAATCCCATGATGTATATGTTGAATATGAGATTACAGCATTAAGCCTTTTAGAACTGTAATGCTGACATGTCATTGATCTCCTTGATAGTGGCTTTGTGATCATGCATCAGTATCTGTCATGGCACAAACAGGAATAGCTGCCTGTTGCTAGTATGCTAGTTGCAGCCACACCCTTAGTATGTTTGTGCACTGGAGAATATGGGATGTGTAATCAAGCAGTGAATACTGCCAGCCATTCTGTTATTGTTTTACCTCTACATAGTATACTCCCACATATGTGATCCTGACATGTGTAGCCATTTTGTTGTCTTTCAGGAAAATGTATGCATGATGCTGGGGCGCTTTTATGGATGCTGAAAATGATATCATCCTGGAAGGCCTACATCAACATCATGAACTCCTGCTGTCAAGGAAGAGGCAAAGCAGGGATTAGCGGGCAGCATTGTGGGCTCACCTGGTCCATGATGGTAATGCTGTCAGTCACCAGAGCAGGACATGAGCAGGTGTGACACTGTGCAGCCAATATGATAAATGCTGCACACAGAAGAACAGCATATGTGGCCAGGGATCATGATGTCACTGGCAGAGGGTCTGCAGTGGAACAACCACTGTCAGCCACTGACAAATTCCTGGTGAACCTAGGAACACACTACAGCTTCAAGGCATCCATCCCACTGTATGTTGTGGTGTGGCTGCCACAGTTTGCATGCCAGAGGAACATACAGGTATGCTTAGTTTGATCAGCATTGGAATATTGTAGCATTCATTGATGTCAGGGTGTACATAGTTTTACATGTGTGTCAGGTGTTTGTTTTTTGGGGGTAAGGGGTTTAACTGCAGATTGAATCTCATGCTCAGAATTTGACCAACATAGCAATTAACATAGTAGCTACTGTAAATGTGAGATATATGGATGTATTACTGTTATAGTGCAACATGTAGTGGTGTTTACATTACCTCTCCCTCAAATTTTCTTAGAGATGTAGATTTAGGGTATTGTATTCCCTAAAGTGTCATCCCAGGCCTGCTGGCTGGATTTATGTACCGTCTGCATGATTGCCAACTGCACAGATATTTTCTGACTGTGCTCACTTTAGAGTCATGCCTATGCTTGTAGGTGTGCCCACATTGATAGATGTGGCAGTATTGTCAGGACATTACGTTTTAACAAATGTCAACACTGCACCTCATTGTTGCTGATGAGATTGTTGTTTAAAGAGCTTTTCTTTACAAGTAACTAGAGATGTTTGTGGGAAAATAATGTCCTCATGTCCTACTATATGAGATTGGGGGTTACACAAGTCTGTAATAGTGACAACAGTGTATACAGCTTAACATATATTGCAATATAGTACTGAAGAGCTTAACAATGCAGGTATTAATGTACTGAGTTTCCCTTTTTATCACAGATGATGAGAGGGGTTGGTCTCTGTCCTCTTCACAACCTGATGTCAGTGTCTCTTCAGTTTCTGATGATTATGGTGGCCAAAGCGTGGCACACATGGAGTTGCAGGTGCTAAATCTGTACCAGAGGTTTTCATCCCTCTTCTCCCCTTATTATCACCATACACAGTCAGTATGCCTACACATACTCAATACCTGGAAGCCACAGATATTGGACAGTCAGAGGGTGAGGGCATTGAACACAAAAGTGTGTCAGCTATGGCTGCAGTGAGTGTTGATACTGGCCATAGCCAAAGAGATGGGGAGGTTCCACATAGGTGGATTGATAGGGGTGATCGTAGCAGGCCTGCTAGCCTTCCAACACCTGTTGCAGATGTCTCATCATGGGTCACACAGCATAAGTTTCTGGCCATCATGGAGGCACAGGCACATTCTATAAGGAACTCCAGACAAATGCTCAGGGTTATGGATCAGCACAGTCTGATATCTGTGACTGCCTCCACCGCATTGCTGGTACCCTGGATCGGTTCACTGATGCAGTGGAAAGATGTTGGTCTAAGACAGACTGCATGCTACCTGTCTTGGAATGCACATTGTCTGTGATGGAATGTCTGGTTGGGGTTGAGCATCGGACTTGTGGCTGTAGCTCAGCAACTACATCTGCACAGAGTCCACATGTCTGTGTGCAATCATGCTGCCATAGTGGCAGTACATCCAGTGCTCCAGAGGGGAGTGTGTTGTCCACACCATGATGTGTAGGCCATGGGTTCATGGTCCCGGGTGTTCCCATGGAGGACACAATCCCAGCAGACAGCAGTCGCCATCAGCTACTAGCACGACTTCTAACATTGGGCATGGAGGTGCCAGTGCAACTCTTGACAGAACCAGTTCCCATGTTTGGGGCCGGAGATGGTGAAGTGTCAGCTCTACCATGTATGCTTCAAAGCTGTCCAACATAGCACTGAGCTTAATTGTGTTCATGCACACACTCATGCACCACTTTCACAGTCAGGTCACCTACAGACACACATGGCACATTTCCATGATCCATCTTGTCTGCTTCCCTTCCTAACTCACACACATGCTTTCAACCTATTGGTTAGCCTAGGCCTCCTGTACCCCCCACACAACAGCCTGTGCAAGTGATAATACCTGTGTCACATCCCTGTCATCCTCATCATCGATTCAGGGAAATGACGTACCTCCCTAGACTACATGAAAAGAGACATGGAGGAACTCTCAGATCTTGTAGCCCAGGCAGGTATGACCCTAGTCCAGAGTAGCATCCTGCCATCACCCAGAATGATACCACAGTACAAGGACAAAATTATTGACCTCAACAATTGGCTAAGCTTCTGGTGTCATTCTGAAGGAATCCAGTATCTGTCTGCCTGGGATGACATAATCGACAGACCACGATGCTTTTCCAGAGATGGCCTGCACCTGTCGCCCTTGGGATTCCGGATACTGGCTAAAGCTCTTGCCACCCCTATAGTGCCTTTTTTTAGGCAAGGTTCAAATGACAAATTCAAAACTATAACTGGTACAAGCAAGCAAAATCTGAGGGTAATGCTATTCAGTGCTAGAAGTCTAAACATCAAAATGCACTCACTCGAGGCACTCCTTAAAATGGAGAACATTGACATCTGTGCTGTGACAGAGACCTGGTTCAAGGCTCCAGAAAGCACCCCTGCATTACTAGGCTATAATTCATACCACACCTTTTAGCCACCTAATCTGGACCGAAGCAGTAAAGGCAGAGGCATTCCCATATTCATTAAGGATATCCACACCTCCAGGCTAGTTGCTCAGCATAACGCATCTGAGATTACCCAAGTGCAACTAACTCTGGGCAAGACCGCAATCGAAATTGTAGCTTGCTATAGATCCCCCACCATTCCCCAGGATTCCCACTCCTCATTTCTTGATACACTGGAAAATATTAGGGTACAACCCAACACCCTAATAATGGGTGATTTCAACTACCCCACCATTAACTGAGAAAACTACTCCTGTACTATTTTGTTCAACTTTTTCTGGAATTTATAAATTCCAACACCTTAGATCAACTTATCCACACCCCCACCAGGGGAAGCAATATCCTAGACTTGGTCATTACCAACATGGGTGACCAGTGTTCCATACCAGTGGTCAATTCCTCGTTGGCAGATCCAACCACAAGCTAATCATTTAGACATCCACATCCTGCCCCCACCACCCATTAGGGAAACCACTGTAAAAAATTTCTCCAAAGCCAACTTCACACTTCTTAAGACAGAAATTGCAAACTTCATGACACCTATGCAGATGGACAATAGAGGTACAACTGCTGAATCCTACACAAATGCACTTTATAAGCACTTACACAAGTGCATGGATCATGCTATCCCTAACAGAACCAAGATGCTATCCTCCAAAAAAAGGAAGCCAATCCGGTGGTTCCCTGCCATAAACAAACCCTACAACAGAAGAAAGAAACTGTTTCAAAAAACGAGTAAAATACCTTGATTGGAGGAACTCCCTGGTCAGCCTCAGTAAGAAGCTGAGATCCCTCATAAAATCTTCCAAAGCTAGTTACAAAAACAAAATTGCCACTGATTCTAAAGATAACCACAAAGCATTCTATAGCTATGTCAAGAATCTCAATGGCAACACTTAGATCTGCTCTGACTTACAGCACAATGGCACTAAATATACAGAACCAACTGATATTGCCAACATCCTGGCAGATAGGTTCAGTGCTAACTTTACCCCGCACTCACCCCCTTAAGGGCCCATCTCTATACCAGAAGAATGCAAAGTTCCTGTAATCACAGCTACACAGATAAAAACCACACTCTCCAAAGCCAAGAACACCGCATCCATGTGACCTGGCAACATCCCAAGCTGCGTTCTACATGAACTACAGAATGAACTGGCACCCCACCTATGTACCATGTTTAGTCATAGCCTTACCTCAGGCTTTGTGCCCACTGAATGGTGCACAGTGATGGTTATCCCACTCCACAAAGGGGGAGCAACTACAGACCCTGGGAACTACCACCCCATTAGCCTGACAAGCCTGGTCAGCATGACCATGGAACTTATCATCATATAACTTATAAACAAAGACATTGGTAATCTCCAAACTCTGGACCCCACCCAGTTCTGGTTTGTAACCGTAGACAAGGATAAGACAGATCACACAGCCTATCTAGATCTCACCAAGGCTTTTGACACCACTCTGGAATTATAGATAAACTCACTAAACTAGGTATAAATTCCTATGTCACAAGATGGGTTGCCAACTGGCTCACTGAAAGAACCCACACTGTGAAAGTGGCAGACTACAAATCCAAATTCAGACCAGTGACAAGTGGAGTACCACAGGGTTCAGTCCTGGGTCCTCTTCTGTTTAGTATCTACTTCTCTGAAGTACACGCTAACACAGAAGGTCTTTGGCTAACGAAGTTCACAGATGACTGCAAACTAGGAGCCATAATCGAAACTCCTAATGATGTGGACATCTTACAAAAGGGCCTCACTGAGACAGATGCCTGGTACCAAAGCCATGGCCTCAAAATCAATGCCAAAATGTGCATTGTCATCCCCTTTGGTAAATATTCTGTACCCATTAACTACCACATAGGTGGTAGTCTACTTTATACAGAAAGTGTGATAAGAGCCCTTGGGACACAGGTGGACAGTAGTCTCTCCTTTGATAATCACATTGCCACAGTAGTCAGGAAATCCTTCTACGTGGCACACCTCATCACAAAAGGTTTCTCATCCAGAAAAAAAGAGGTCATTGTTCCCCTCTACTCGTCACTCGTTAGACCCATTATAGAGTACAACGGACCTTTTGGTATGTACCTCACAAGACATCTACAACAACTGGAAAGGCCACAGAAATACCTCACAAAGAGGATTACTGGCCTCAAGCAGATACCCTACTCAGACCATCACAAAAAACTCCAGCTTTACTCCGTCGCATATCACCTACTCAGAGGCGATCTCTGCCTAACATACAAAGCTATGTCAAACCCAAAGCTGCTGGACATGCTCCACTTAAAGAAACCCCAAACCCACCGAGCTACATGCTCTAGGGACCTAAACCTTGTCACCACAATAAACAGAGCATGCTGGAGGGATAGATTTCTGTCCCAGAGACTTCCCATACTCTGTAACAAACTGCCTATCTATGTCAAACAAAGCTCCTCATTAGCACTGTTCAAAAAAATCTTGATGATTGGATGGGAAATAGGAAATTTACCTGGGGCACAAGAAAACTATTTTTTGGGTAGTGAAAGCCAGGGTACCTTTTTGGCTAGGCTTATATAGGCCCTAGGGCCAATAGTCTAGTACATACCTATGAACCTATAAAGCTATATGTCTGATGCACAGGGTGACTATATAAATTACTATGCATTTGAGTAATCCATTGTTGCCTTTGACATGCCACTTGTACTGGTCACTGACAGATACATTATACTGACATTTATAATGAATAAACCACATTATTTTGTCTACCTTACACTGTATGATGTTGTAATAGTTGTATGCTTACACAATGAAAGGAGTGTCATGGGCCTGTTTATGTTTCAGTTTCAGGATTCTGTGGAAGACACCTTTAGATAAATAGTGACAATAAACCCATAAACATCAAAGCAAAGGATGGAATGTCAGAACACAAGAAAGTCTTCAGAAAGATATAGCACTATAGGTGCATGTCTCCTTAGTTTCATATGTGTATAACAGGCTAACAAGAAAAATGGCTTCATTCAGCCTGCTCATGCATCCTTAATCTCTGAAAAGGTTTGATATCCTTGATATGTGTCAGCATGGCTTCAGGAGCTAACACATGTACAAGCTGTGGCAATGGAGATGTACCATCTACAATTTTCCTGTGTCCATTGCAGACATCTGTCCTACACCATTTATGATTGTCTTGTTTTGCATCCCATTGTGTAACTTGCACATGATGTGCATAACAGTGGAAGTGTGCTTCACATGCATGGGGAGCCTATTAAATATAGAGTGTAGTGTCCGGGTTACATACCTGTCTCTCCAGCATGTACTATTTATACCACACTGAAGGTGTGGGTGTGTAGAACAGGTAATACATGCGTTAGTCCTGTCTTGGATATGCAGGACCTCCCTGTATGGCAGCCATAAATTCCCCTCCAAAGCATGTAGGAGACAGACTACACATTTATAGCCTTGACACGGTCTTCATAGGACATATTATCTACACTATGTATTGGTTTACCATGGAACCTCTGTGGCTGTTATGGTTGTCAGATATGCCTGTGTAGTGACATAGCAAATGTGACATTGCACTCAATGATGGGTCTGATGAGTGCCGCATACAGTATAACAATGACAGTCTGGGATTTACATGCCATACCTTTTGGTATAGGTTATACAAAATTGAATGAATCCTCACATTGTACCGACCAGTGAAAGTCGAAGTCTAGATCACTCTCTATGTCCATAAGTCCCTGAGTAATGGCTCAGCTGTGTATGGTGTGTGGACAATACTATATTTTCCAGGGGTGAATGACTTCCAAAAGGATAGTGTTGTGTATTCCTTAGCATTTGCTACTTGTCAGTGGCTCTGACAACAACTGAATGTGTGTCTCAGCCCATCCTGGATAACTGCTGGTTCTGTGTGGGATTCAGTGTCATCTCCTAATTTGCAATCATCTGTAAATGTAGTCAATCAGAGGTCACTGACAGTGGCTGTAACTGCAGAGAAGGGAATGGCTAGAATGGGTACTCCATGAATGATTTCTGAGGGAAGTCCACTACTGATTGGCCTCATTGTAGCAGTGGACTACCCAATGCTATCTTCCCGGAAAATGACTGTCAGACAATTGACTATCCATCAGCTGACATACTACTTTGTAAATAACCTATACAGTTTTTCAGCAATGCCTGATGGCCTAATATTGTCAAATGCCTCGTCAGGCCATGGTAGGTGGAGTGAGTCATATTCCCCTCATCCATTGCATAGTTTAACACTCAATGAGGTTCACTGGTTAGGGTAGGTATAATCTGCCCCTGATCAAAACAAACTGTGTTTGGTCTAGTGTCTGTAGATGTATGACATTGTTACTGATCATTTCCATGATAACTCATTTCATGGCCTTAAATATCAGATGACTGAGAGATCTGGGGACAGTGTTTGGCACTGCATGCTAGTTGTCCTTTGTGCAACTAAGTACTGCAGGTACTTCCATCATGTTTTCCAGGAAAATAGTCATCCAAGGTGTCTGTGGCTGTATAGAACACAGACAAACAATGGAGGGATACGTAATATGTATACCCTGTGAAGGTAAGGCAGGAGGTTTTACATAGGTATTCTGCAGCTGGACACTACTCAAGCAGTGTGTACTGAAAGGACACAATTACCTTGTGAACAATGTGGAAAGCAGGGGAGTCCCCTGACTTACTGGTCCCAGGGAATTACTAATGGTGGTCTCACCATAAGCACTCTCTCCTGGGATATCATGCTCCGATATGTGTTCTCTCAGCAGAAGCAAAATGTTACTGCAAAGTTCATGATGAGAAGCAGGACACAGCCTGTTTGTTCATCCACATAGTTGTCCCACATCAAGAAAGGCTCTGTAGGCTTCACATACCCTTTTCCAGGTAGATGCCTTGATTAGCAACCTGAGCAATCAGTTAACTTTTGCAAGTATTATAAATTCTGTTCCAGGGTTGGTGGCATTTCACTAGGGTGCTGAGCAGATGGTGATTAGGAGCACAGCTGCAGTGACACATTATAGTGTGCAATGTCCAGTGATACAGATGTCCAAGGTTGCTCAAACAAGCACCACAGTGGCAGTAATCCATTTTAGGTGACAGTTTCACAGCAATTCATGCATCCTGCCCTTCAACAGCTTAATGGTGAATATCTGCATGACATGGCTCTGAGGTCTACTGCAGAGGAATGTCCACCTGTGGCCAATGTGTGCCCACCTACCACATGTCCTAGGTATGTCATTCTGTACAGTGATGTACCTTGAACACATGTCTATGTTCCCACATCATCTCACACCACATCCAGTTTGCTGTCTGGTTGCTTGATAGGCATTGTAGACTTGCAAAACCAAATTAATGTCTGCAAAGTTGAACAAGTCCTGTGTGCATGCACTGACATGCACATCTTCACTGTAAGGAGTGCCTACAAACACTGTGTTTCATGTTGTAAACCCCAAGGGTGTGGCATCGTGACCCTAACTTTGCTGGACTTGCACAGTGTCACATTTGTAGGTATGGTTAATCCAAGGGCCACATGACTGGCAAACCATTGTAATCACACAACCATATTATGGCACACTGTCAGGTGCAGTGTTAATTTAGGGGATCTACATAAAGGTGACAGCATGTTACATTTCAGCATCTGTCATGACACTGCCTAACGATGGCCTGCTGTGACATACACACAAGCATGACTGTATTGCTAATGGCATTATCAATGACTGCTGATGAGATGTGGAAAGTGTCCCCACCCCTTTACTGCTATGCCACACAAACACAACATGTGAGAGATGTGACTGCTTTACAAACCTTGATTTCATGGTGTCTCACATACCAGTCAGTATGTATGGCAATGAGTATTTCGCCACCATGCACGGCTCACCTCCTGCTCCACTGATACCAAAATTGCACACACCTGCATGTGTGGAGCTCTTTACCAGACACATTCCTAAACACCAGACACCTCAGAAACCCATATGCAAGCTCAGTACACATAATCACACCTCTGGAAACCACAGCACACATAATAGCTCATGGACCACTGTCACACCAGTCAACCACCTGAGGCAAACCACAAAATCAAACCTATTATTCATTGGTGATTACATTGTGAGACACATTGATGTCTAAGTTGCCAGGCTGCATATGGGAAAGGTCACAGTTAGCTGCCTGTGGGTTGACATGGTACACCATACCACATATTGATGCAAGTCAATGAATGCCAAGTAACATAATAATGACATCATAGTTCCTGCAGGTATGTACAACTCAGGCATACATCACTGGACTGTATGCAGACACATGACTGAGCTTACACACTCTTTCCCTCTCATGGGTATGCTCATAGCTGCATTTGATCCTCACCTAGGATGATGGCTCAGTACACACAGAAAATGATGGAAGTCAATAAATGCCTTAGTGTGTGGTGTCACTGCAGGGGGGTCCACTACATGTCCACCTGGGATGACTTGCTCAACAGACCTCAGTACTTTGCCAGATATGGTCTTCATCTGTCACCCCTGTGATGTTGAGTACTGGCCAAGACTACTGACACACCCACAGTGCATCTTACAGGCACTGTCTGGAGGGAAAACTTTCCAACGAGAGTGCCATCTTCATACAACATCATGGTTATGCTGCTACATTCAAGGAATGGCAACACAAAACCCCACTCTGTGGAAGGTGTCCCCACCTTGGAATATGCAGACATTTGTACAGTCAAAGACACCTGGGTCAAGGCTGTGGACAGCACCACAGCCATACCAGACTGCATGTCCTTCCACATGTTCAGACCTCAAACTGACAGTGTGCAAGGTAATTTAGGTGGTGTATACATATTCATTAAAGATAGATGCATATTCAGATTGGTGAAACAGTGTGATTTTCTGATGACACTGCAGGTGCTATTCACTGCTGGAAGAGCACATAGTCAAGCCATTGCCAGCTACAGGAGCAGTTCCATGAATCCAGACACTCCTTGTGCTTATTTGAATCTACTATCTGTCTATCAAGATACATCAGTACATCATGGTTTGGGGTAACAGTGAGTACCCAACAAGTGTGTTAGCTAGTTGTGCTAAAGCTCACTTGCACAAAGATTAGTGTACGTCTTTAACTACAATGCCCTGGACCAGTAGCATGATATCTCCACAAGGGGAGGTAAAGTAGTGCATCAGGTGGTTACCAATATGGGTGACCACTGCAGCCCCTCCACTGTGAGGTCCTTCCTAGTGAGATCTGACCACAGATCATTCTCATTAAAAATAAGTATCACTCCTACACCCCCTGGCAGAAAGTACAGTAATAAACTTAAACAAAGCAATTTATAACCTCCTATGGGGTGGTTGCATAGCTTGACAGCACCCCCCCCCCCAGATGAAACAGGCAAGTTTGCAGAGCTCTACACCAATGCTTTATGCAAGAACCAGTACAACTGTATAGACTCGGCTGTACCTGACAGGAGGAAAACAAGCTCCTCATGGCACAGCAAACCTGCCTGGTGGACAACTGCCATTAGCAGGCTGGAAAATAGAGGTGGACATTGCTGTGTGACAGAAGGAGTGATGGTGCCCTCCTAAAATGGAGGCACATACTCCTCAGCTAAAACAAGCACATAGTGTTGTTGTGATGTTGTGCAGAAACAGTATGTGACAAAATTAGCCACCCCCACAAAGGATGACCACAGTGCACTGGGTATTTACATGT
>NC_056741.1:94150250-94206377 GCF_019279795.1 Protopterus annectens
CTACACAGATGCCTTTCTGCTTGCATAACTTATTCAACTTGATTCAAACTGTCTGTCAGCCTGGGATGACATGCTCGACAAGCCACACTGCTTCACTAAAGACGGCTTGCACCTATCACCCTTAGGCTTTCAAATATTGGCCAAGGCTCTTGCCACCCCCATAGTGCCTTTTTTAGGCAAGGCTCAAAAGACAAACCAACCACCGTAAATAGCACAAGTAACAAAAAACTGAGGGTAATGCTACTCAATGCCAGAAGTCTAAACCTCAAAATGCATGCACTCGAGGCACTCCTCAGTATGGAGAAAATCAATAAATGTGCAGTAACAAAAACCTGGTTTAAGGCTCCAGAGAGCACCCTGGCACTACCAGGCTACAACACATACCATACAGTTTGGACCGAAATACAAAAGGCAGGGGAGTATCCATATTCATCAAGGATACCCACACCTCCAGGTTAGTGGTACAGCACGATGTTTCAGAGATCATCCACATGCAACTAACAATGGGCAAAACTGCTATTCAAATTATAGCTTGCTACAGATCACCCACCATGTCCCAGGACCCCCCACTCCGCATTCCTGGAAACACTGGGAAACATAAAGGAAACATAAAGGTCCTACCAAACCAAGATGTTAAACCACTGAGGAAAGCTATATGCTGAAACCGGTCTGGTTATAATAAACATCTACTGCTTCATTTTCCTGGTGCTGGCCTGTTTTGTTTTCATACCAGGTCCTACCAAACACCCTGATATTGGGTGATTTCAATTACCCAAACATTAACTGGGAGAACTACTCAAGTACAAACTCTCTTGCCCAACATTTCCTAGAATTTAAAAACAAACACCCTGGATCAATTGGTCAACACCTCCACCAGAGGTGACAGCATATTAGACCTGGTCATCACCAACATGGGCGACTGGTGTTCCACACTGGAGGTCAACCCCTCGTTGGTTAGATCTGACCATAATCTAATCACTCTGGATATCCACATTCCACCACCATGCCCGATCAAAGAAACCACCGTGAAAAACTTTTCAAAAGCAAACTTCACGTTACTTAAAACAGAGGTTAGAAGTTTCGAAGCCCTCATGCTAAAAGATAATGCAGTCCAAGTTGCAAAATCCTTCACTAATGCACTCTACAAGCACCTACAAGAATGCATGGATCATGCTATCACAAATAAAACCAAGACTCACTCCTCCAAGAAAAGGAAACCAGTCTGGTGGACCCCCACCATAAACAAGCTATACAATAAAAGGAGGAAACTGATACAGAAAAAGAGTAAAATCCCAAGAAGGGAAGACATCCCTGATCAGTATCAGCAAGAAACTACTTTCCCTCATAAAATCGTCCAAGGCTAGCTTCGAAAGAAAAGTTGCCATCGACTCCAAAGATAACCACAAGGCATTCTTTAGCTATGTCAAGAATCTAAGTGGTAATTCTCAGATCTGCTCAGAGTTAGTGCAGAATGGCACAAAATACACTGAACCAACCGATATAGCCAACATCCTGGCAGACAGGTTCAGTGCAAACTTCACCTCCCTCTCACCCCCAAAAGGGCCCATAACTATACCAGAAGAATGTAGTGGCCCTGAAATTACAGACACTCAGGTTAAAACAGCCCTCTCCAAAGCCAAAAACACAGCATCAATGGGACCAGATAGTGTCCCAGGCTGCATCCTACATGAGCTCAAAGGTGAACCTACCCCTCACCTAAACACACTGTTTAAACTCAGCCTCTCCACAGACTACGTGCCCACAGAGTGGCGCACAGCAATGGTTATTCTGCTCCACAAAGGTGGAGCCACAATGGACCCCAGGAACTATCACCCTATAAGCCTGAGTAGCTTGGACTGCAAAGCTATGGAGCGCATCATCATGGATCTCATTAACAGAGACATTGGAAACCTCCAAACACTGGACCCTACCCAGTTCAGCTTTGTTAAAGGCAGATCATGCCTCCTAAACCTGGTGGACTTCTTTGAGACAGTTACCAAGGCTATAGATGAGGGAAAGGTGGTCCACACAGCCTACCTAGACCTCGCAAAGGCCTTTGACACCATTCCCCACTCAGGTATTATAGACAGACTCATCAGCCTGAACATAAGCCCCTATGTCATGAGATGGGCTGCCAACTGGCTCATGGACAGAACCCACATGGTAAGAGTTGTGGGAGCTAGGTCTGACTCTAAATCGGTTGCAAGTGGCGTTCCCCAGGGCTCAGTTCTAGGACGCCTCCCGTTCGGCATATACTTCTCAGAGGTACAGGCAAGCACAGGAGGACTATGTCTGACCAAGTTCGCAGACGACTGCAAACTAGGGGCTATAATTGACTCTCTGGCCGACAGAGACATCCTTCAAAAGGGTCTCACTGAGACAGATACCTGGTGTCAAAACCATGGCCTCAAGCTAAATGCCAAAAAGTGCATAGTCATCCTCTTTGGAAAAAAACAAAGTACCCACAAACTACCACATAGCTGATAGCCCCCTAAATACGGAAGATGTAATAAGGGATCTGTGGACCCAAGTAGATAGTAACCTCTCCTTTGATAATCACATTGCCAAAGTGGTTAGAAAATCCTTCTATGTGGCCCACCTAATCAATAAAGGGTTTGCATCCAGATCGAAAGAGGTCATTGGGCCCCTCTACACATCACTCATCAGACCCATCATAGAGTACAATGCCCCATTTGGGATGTACCTTACAAGACACCTGCAACAACTGGAAAGACCACAGAAGTACCTCACCAAGAGGATTACTGGCCTCAAGCAGATGCCCTATGCAGCTAAAATGAAGAAACTCCAGCTGTACTCGGTTGCATATCGCCTACTCAGAGGTGATCTCTGCCTGACATACAAGGCCATGTCCAATCCAGAATTGATTGACATGCTCCACCTAAAGAAAACCATCTCCCCTCGAGCTACACACTCCAGGGATCTAAACCTCACCACAACAATAAATAGGATGTGCTGGAGGGATAGATTCCTGTCCCAGAGACTTCCCATGCTATGGAACAAGATTCCGATCTACATTAGGCAGAGTTCTCGCTAACACTCTTCAAGAGAAACCTTGATGAGTGGATGGGAAACAGAAAGTTTACACCAGGGATCACTTCAATGGCTCTGCTGGACAGAGACACAGGGAACTAATCTAAGGGGGCAGCAAAAGCCAACAAATTCTGACCAGGTTTATAAATGCCTTCGGGCAGATATCCTAGTACACACCTATGAACCTATAAGATTCACCTGCTTATGAAGCAATTTGCATTCCACAGAATTTTCTGTGTTTGCATGTGCATACAAGTGGCTAAGCAGTATTTACTGAAGCTAAAAATGTTCATGCTCATGTATGCATTTCGCTGCAATGTGTACATGAAACAAAATTGTGTAGGATTTACTGAATTCCCACCAGCACCATTAAATGCTGAAGGTATACCAAGATTTGTAATGTATAGTGGATATATATATATATATATATATATATATATATATATATATATATATCTATATATATATATATATATATATATATATGCCTATTACAAGAATGAAAGTTCACTACTTCAAGCTTGTAATAGGAAGCTTCACTTCTGCAAAAGTTCACTTTAACGAAAGTGAACTTTTGCGTAAGTGCACTTCACCGAAAACACCGCAGCACAGTGGAGGACATAAAAAACAAGCTATGTCCTCCACTATGGTGCGATAGTGATGGACTTTAGGGTTAGGGCACGGGTTAGAGTAAGGGGATAGTTAGTAAAGCTATCCCCTTACCCTAACCCTAAGGTTCGTGACTATTGCACCATAGTGGAGGACATTGCTATGTCCTTCACTGCGCTGCAGTCATCACAGACCTTAGGGTTAGGGCATGAGTCATAGTAAGGGCATACACCATAAGTTCAGCACCAACCAAGTATCACCATGATATGATGAAATAAAAATCTGTTTATTACACGAATAACAAGCGCTTTCGCATACACCAAGTATGCTTCCTCAGGTTACAATTCACAATAAAATGTCATACATTTTTATATACAGGTCTTAATTGCATAATTGAAGTTTTCAAATTGGTTAATTTCCCACTCTTTCAAATCAATTAAATTTCAATTAGTATTAAGAGCAATGCCTTCAAAACCCATTTAAAGATATATAACAACAATAATAAAATATTCAATAACATCAATTAATTTAAAATAAATTAAAATAAAATAAAATAAAATTCATTTCAGTTTAGTTTGTATTATTTCTATATATGGTTTGTAGACAAATATGATGTAAACCAATATAAGCACTTGTATCAATATACAGTATATAATATAGAATGTTCATACTTTTTCATTCAAATATAAAAACTCTAATTTAATGGTACAGTATAATAATAGTGAGGATATTCACTTAATTTTCTATATATCTTGGTATTTACTACCTTATTGGATGGCATAGTTTTAGGTGTAAAAATTAAAAAAAATTTACATAAAGGAAAAATAAATATACTGGGTGTGTATATAAATTGATAAATAAATAAATAGAATTGATGTACATTACTTATTTCATACTAAGGTTAAAATCAGATTATACTAATAAGACTGAAAGTCTAATAATAATAATAATAATTATGTATAAAATGTATCAAAGTGTATATAAATATAAATATAAGTCATAATTCATATATCATATTTATAAATAATAAATAATGAATAACAAATATGACTTCGGTTGATAATAAATCAACTCATTTTATATAATTTTAATAATAAAAATATATGTATAAAAATTTTTGACAAATAAATATATAAATATATAAATATATATAGATCGAATTTTACAATTCATAAGAATATATATACATGAATAATGTGTATGAAGATATGTCCTTATGTCATTACAACTTAAGTCTAAAAGTCTATGTTTAACATATTTAATGAATTTAATATGTCATGAGTAATCATTCATCAAATAAAAGACAAAGTCACTATGATCTATTAGCGTGAAGCCAGAATAGGTTTTATGCTGACCATACTGTTAAGACCAGGTGTTAGATAGGCTTTGAGTCTCAAAATCCATTGTAATTCAACATTTTCCAAATGTAGCATATTATCTCCCCTTTTTTTAAAGGATTTTACTATGTCTATCACTCGAAATTTAAATGTATGATCTTGAAATTTGGTGATATGTTTAGCTAATGCATTAGTCTGAACCTGTTTTCTTATTTCATATATATGGTTATAAATGTGGTCTTTTAATCTTCTTGAAGTCAAACCTATGTAGTATGCATCACAATTTTGACATGTCGCTAAGTAAATCACATTGGTTGTATCACATGTTGCTTTTAATTTAAACTGATATCGATAATCTAAACCTGGTACTATAAAGTCTATATCATTCGTGACGTGTTTACACATGTTACATTTGGTACATGGCTTTGTTCCTAGTTGTGGGATGTTATCATTTACATTTTCTAGTGTTAATTTTTCATCACATAAAAGTCTCTTCAAGCTCATGCTATTCTTATAACTAAATGTCGGTGTATTTCCTACTAAAACCCTTATATCTGGGTCAGTAGTTAAAATGTTCCAATTCTTGCTTATTATATTTATTATATTATAATTATCATTAGTATATCTCATTATGAATGGAACATTAAATCTGATAGCCTTAATGTTTCTATGTTTCCTTATATATCTAGGATTATAAACTCTTAATTTATTGTGTTTATTAGAGCTTTCTTCATTTATCACTGAATCCATGACATTGTCTACTTGCATGAAATCTCTATTAATTGTCTCTATAACATTAATGGGATAGCCTCTTTCTAGGAATAATGTACTCATGATATCAAGTTGTCTTTTTCTTTCTAATTGATTGCTACATATTCTCGATATCCTACTATACTGATTTTTTACAATATTTGGAAAAATATGTCTAGGATGCATACTATTATATTGTAGAATGGCGTTTTTCCAACATGGCTTCCTGTAAATGTTTGTACTTATTCTTTCCTCATCTTCAATGGAGATAGTAATGTCCAAAAAGTTTATACTTTTATATGATGCTTCAAGTGTAAATTCTAAAAAATCTGTCGTGGACTCAAAGTAATGTACAAATTCTTTTAAAGAGGACATGTCTCCTTTCCACAAGATGAGAATGTCATCTACAAAACGTCTATATAGGACTACATTTTCCATTTTTATATTATTGAAAACATACTGGCATTCCCAATAATAAAGGACTAAATTTGCATACGAATTTGCACAAGGTGTTCCCATTGCAACTCCCCATAACTGTTTATAAATTTTATCTCGAAATGAAAACACATTGTTATTAAGTACTATGTCCAGCAGGGCACATAACAGAATCTGAGAATCTCTATCAGTCATCTCATTACAGCACATTACTTGCCTCACTGCTTCTATTCCATAATCATTTGGTATTGTGGTAAATAGATTTTTTACATCCAATGTGGCTAAAATCAAAGTTTCATGTGCTTCATTCACAATATTTTTGAGATCAGATAATAGCTGTGGTGTATCTTTCAAAATAGTTGGTATAACCCTTACCATAGGTCCTAATCTAGATTCTTTGTATATAGAAATATTCTCGGTTAACCATTTGCTCCCTGCTACTATGGGACGTATGGGGGGAGGGAATTTATCCTTGTGCATTTTTGGTAACCCTTTTATAAAGGGAACCAGTGGTTTTTCAATCAGACAATAATCATAGAGCTGTTTAGTCAGCTGTCTACACATTAATAGATCATAAAGGTTATCATGAACAGTATATATCAATTTGTCCAACTCTAATTCAGATAAAAGAACATATTCCTTAGTATATAACCAATCCCAGAGTCGAGCAGCAAATGGACCAAGGCTAAGGACAACGTGCCAAAGAAGTAAAAGTAATGCAGAATCTCCCAAAGCATGCACGTAGTCCAACTGGCTATAAAACGTGAGATAAAAACTTGTAGCACCAGAAGTACATATACTGTATAAGTCCAAAAACAAACGGAACGTTGTCAGGATAAAGGAAATTTATTAAATCACAACGTAGTAAGCGCTTTCGCCGACAGGCTTCATCAGACTAACAAAAATCATCATACTACTTTGACATAAATACATCCACATATAATCCTATTGGTTGATTAAAACATTTAAATGCCTACGCGATAACAAGTCAAATGCTTCTGTGAGCGCTTCTAACAAAACAATCACTACTAAGACATACATTTGCATAACATGGATATTTTAAAACCATATCCCTATCTATGTTCTTTATTTGTCCTGCATTTAAATGTTTTAATCAACCAATAGGATTATATGTGGATGTATTTATGTCAAAGTAGTATGATGATTTTTGTTAGTCTGATGAAGCCTGTCGGCGAAAGCGCTTACTACGTTGTGATTTAATAAATTTCCTTTATCCTGACAACGTTCCATTTGTTTTTGGACTTATACAGTACATATACTTTTGGTGCTACAAGTTTTTATCTCACGTTTTATAGCCAGTTGGACTACGTGCATGCTTTGGGAGATTCTGCATATTCCTTAGTATTACTTAACATAGTGTACATCAAATTATTATAAAACACAGTATCCATTACAACTATGCCACCTCCTTTGTCTGCTGGCCTTACTATCAAATTTTTATCATTCATAATGCATGTTAAAGCTTGTTTCTCATTATTATTAAGATTAAAAAATACAGTACTTTTTATATCCTTATTTTTCTTTTTTGTAGTTGAAAAGTATTCATAGAAGTCATGTTCGCATACTTGTATAAAACAGTTAAGATTTATGGGTATTTCAGGAACAAAGACACTTTTCTTTTTTAAACTAATAGTATTGTTAATGTTAGCGTCTGAAGCTTCATTACCAAACAACAGTTTTAATGACACATTTCTAGCAAAAGTCCGTATATCAATAAGAAGCTCTGATAGTTTACTGTCCTGTGAAGGGACAAATGAGAGACCTTTGTTCAAAAGGCTGTTTTCATGTACTGTTAAAACACGACTTGAAATATTAAATACTAAGTCATGTAGCTCTTCTGACGTCTTCTTACCTCCGTGTTGTCTTCGGAAAGCTTCCTTTTTCTTCGTCCCCTGCTGTTGGATCTCGCTCTGTTCATGCGATATTGGACTGGAAAAGGTAAAAAAACACTGTTTGTTGCTTGCATAGTATCCTTAGGTCTCGCTCCATTATTATTCTCAGTTCGTTGTAGCCCTTCTTGGTTCGGGGGTGGAGTGTTGGTTGGCGCTTCCTGATCTTGTCGCTGTCGCTCAAGGAGTGTATTCTCTATTGGATTCGTGACGTTACTACTGTGTGAAGCGCTTAAGGTGGAAACATCATTAGCATCTTGTAGAACAGCCGTATATAAGGGTCGTGCAATTGTATTAGCATTATTGGAACTGTTAACTGAGTTCTGTGTGGTGCCATTATTAAATCTTGGCCAAACAAAAATTTGGCACGTACAAAAATCATTGAAGTCTCTCAGCAATTTCTTTTGTTTAATTTGTTGGAGTCTCTCACTAAATGCCATTACATGGCATCGACTTTCTTAATATAGAAATCCCCCTTAAAATTCTGACTGATATGGTCATGCTGTTTTTCTATCTTAGCAGTCAAGTCAACTTCAGTCGGGGAAAAATATTCGATTAAAAGGTTGATGTATTGTTTGCTGAAATTAATGTTCAGTTCCTGCCATTTTTTCAACAGTAGTGGATGTGAGTCTCCATATGTAGGCATGCATAATATACGCATGCCTCTTGGAATGACATTAAAGTGGAGACATGCTTCGAGGTGGCGCCTTTGCCAGCTTAATTTATGCAATTGGTATAAGTTGTTCTCTAGTTCTCTAAGGCAACTAAAAAACTCTTTGTGATCTATGACAGTACCTGTATTCATTCTTACAGATGAATGTCGATCAAGATCCAAATTCAAAAGCGGATTTCCTTCTTGATGAATGGTATCTTTCCATTTATTCATAGACGCCACTGGTGTAGGGTTGTAGTCCAATTCAACTTGAATGGCATCCATCGTGTGATGGTAATACAAACTCAATATGATGAAAATTATTAGTAGCAAAAAGATGATTACCATTCAAAGAACTCAGTTGTAAATAAAAGACACGATAAGTTCAGAACCAACCAAGTATCACCATGATATGATGAAATAAAAATCTGTTTATTACACGAATAACAAGCGCTTTCGCATAAACCAAGTATGCTTCTTCAGGTTACAATTTACAATAAAATGTCATACATTTTTATATACAGGTCTTAATTGCATAATTGAAGTTTTCAAATTGGTTAATTTCCCGCTCTTTCAAATCAATTAAATTTCAATTAGTATTAAGAGCAATGCCTTCAAAACCCATTTAAAGATATATAACAACAATAATAAAATATTCAATAACATCAATTAATTTAAAATAAATTAAAATAAAATAAAATAAAATAAAATTCATTTCAGTTTAGTTTGCATTGTATTGTCACGGACCTTAGGGTTAGGGCATGAGTCATAGTAAGGGCATACACCCTAAGGTCCATGAGTACTGCATGGAAGTTCAGTACAACACCCGTTCGTTGTACTGAACTTCGCGTAAGTGCACTTTAGCTGCAGTGCGCATTCCATGCACTATTTCGAATTAGTGAAAATTTGATCTAGTGTATGGAACCTATATATATATATATATATATATATATATATATATATATATATGTGTATACGTGTGTATATATATATATATATATATATATGGATCTAGGACTCTCCATCGAACACACATTTCACTGAAACGTAAACCACCAAACACACTTTCCCAAAAGTACATTTATCAAAAATGCACTTTCGCAAAAAAAAAATATATATTAAAAATTAAAAGACTACTCATGTAGTGCTGTGCCCCACACACCCTGCCTACTTTAATATTCTCACTCCGAGATCAAACTACAGTGGGGAAAAGGAATATTCCCTTATCCTCACTGTACTGTGATCTAAGCAACAGTTTATTTAGTTGTACAATCTACACCACATGTTGATGTACAACTAAACCTACATGCAAACAATTGTTTGCTTACTTACCTTCTGGCAAAAGTGCATTTTTGAGCTCACCCATTTACATTTCTGTGAAACATGTGTTCAATGGAGAGTCCTAGATCCATTTATATATATATATATATATATATATATATGGGTCTACTTCCTTCGACCTAACTTTCATTTGCCCGACAACCATTTCCCTGACCCCAATTGACTGAAAGCTTATTTGCCCGAAAACTCATTTGCCCGAAAACTCATTTGACTGACAACTAG
Organism: Protopterus annectens; assembly: GCF_019279795.1. Lineage (NCBI taxonomy): Eukaryota > Metazoa > Chordata > Ceratodontiformes > Protopteridae > Protopterus > Protopterus annectens. The sequence goes on from NC_056741.1 coordinate 94,160,558, forward strand.
TATTAGCAAGAAAATGGAATATGCCCCCCTCCCCACTGTAGTGCGACCCTGGAGTTAGAATATATAGGTAGAGGGGGTGTGGGGGGCACAGCAATATCATATGATATTGTTAACTTTTGATGTAATATTGCTTAGTCAAAGAAAAGTAAGTGGGGGGCTTTGCCCCCCACACCCTCCCAGCTATATATTCTAACTCCAGGGTCGCACTACAGTGGGGAGGGGGGCATATTCCATTTTCTTGCTAATACTAGTTGTCAGTCAACTGAGTTTTCGGGCAAATGAGTTTTCGGGCAAATGAGCTTTCAGTCAAATGGGGTCAGGAAACTGAGTGTCGGGCAAATGAAAGTTAGGTCAAATGAAGTAGACCCATATATATATATATATATATATATATATATATATATCTATATATATTTTTCTTTGAAACATTTTTTTGAATTCCATAGATGATTTCATGAAAGCTTTATGGCTTGATTCTTTTTTTAGTTCTAGGTGATATGAATATTAACTGGATCTCCATACAGTCACCCACAAACCCACTTAACATTAACTTACATAACTTCTCACAACTAATCAACTCTATCACACACCCATCAAAAAATCTCTCCTCCAGCAGTATCCTAGACTGGATCCTAGTATCTCATCCCCACTATTTCTCGAACAGTGGAACCCTTCCCGATCCCCTTGGTGACCATATACCTATCTTCACTCATCGACTCCCCTTAACCCAACATCATTCCCATAACTACATTACAACACGTAACCAAAAAGACTTAAATCCTTCTATCTTCACTAACTCCCTAAAATCTATAAACTGGAATTGTCTAAAAACACTTCCTTTAGATGATGCTGTCACCCACTTCAACACCACATTCCTAAAACTGCTAAATGTCCATGCTCCTCTAAGAACTAAAAGAATAAAAACTAAAACTTCTCCATGGCTCACCAAAAATACACTAGCTACTATGCGGAAAAGAGACAAACTCTGGGCTAAATATCAGAAAAATAAAACCCCCCTCATCCACAATGACTATCAAACTCTTAGAAACAAGGTAAAAAAACTTATCATCTCTGATAGACAAAATTACTTCTTCACACTTCAAAACAACAACAAATCAGATCCTCAGAAATTCTGGAAAGGCATCTCCACTCTACTTCACCCCAGTAAAATAGTCACCCCAACCCCTGACCCTAATGCCACTGATACAGACTTAGCCACTCAATTCAATACATTTTTCATCGAATCTATTTCTAAATTAACCTCCTCTTTCTCCTACAACACACACTCCAACTCACCTCCATCTTACCCCAACCACACTCAACACAACACTACTACCAATGACACTCTCATATCTACTAACTCTCTTCCACACTCCTCCTCTCCTACTCTCACTCCATCTACACCTTCCCCTCTCCCTACAATATACACCTGCTCTCCTACTCTCTCTCCCTCCACTTTATCTTCATCCCCTAACACCACCTCTCCAGTCCCCCCTCCATTCTCACTAAAACCTATACCCACATCTACCATACTAAAACTCCTTAAGAAACTAAAACCAGGCACCAATGCTCCCGATGACATACCTTCTAACTTTCTAAGCTTAGCAGCCGAAGGAATTGCCTACCCTATTAGCATATTAATCAACCGCTCAATTCAAGAAGATATGGTTCCCCAAATCTGGAAAAAGGCCTTCATCATACCTTTGCATAAAGGCGGTAGGAACAACCTTGTTTCCAACTTCCGCCCCATTGCTATCCTATCTCCCATCTCTAAACTCTTGGAAAAATGCATCCACCTTCAACTCCTACCACATCTCCTAGATAACAACCTACTTTCTCCCACACAGCACGGATTTAGACCAAATCACAGCACTATGACAGCCCTCCTCTCCTTTCTAGAAACTGTAAATAGTGCCCGAGACTCTGGACAAATTGTCTCTACCCTTCTACTTGACCTCTCTAAAGCCTTTGATACTATATCACATAGACTGCTTCTAACCAAACTCTCCAAACTCAACATCTCCCCCTCTACTTTGAACTGGTTCTCTAGCTACCTATCTAATAGACATCAAGCAGTGAAATGGAAAAAGGCTACCTCTTCATTCCTTAACACCCCAACAGGCATCCCCCAAGGTTCCATACTAGGTCCCCTCCTTTTTAACATATTTATAAATGATTTCCACAAAGCCATCCCTCTCTCCAATATCATCCAATATGCAGATGATTCAACCATTATCTGCAAGGCCTCCACCATCCCCACTCTCATAAAACTAACTCAAGATGCTTTCTCCACCACTGAACTATGGATGAAAGCAAATCATTAGCACTCAACCCCACTAAAACTAAATTAATGATATTCACCCCTTCTAAACACAACTCTCTCAATGCAAACTCATTCTCAATTACTAGTGAAAATTACACTCCCCTGGAACTAGTGACAGAGACCAAACTACTTGGAGTCCAAATTGACAACCAACTAAAATTCAACTCTCATATACAACTCAATATTAAAAAAACACATCAAAAGCTAGGGATGCTCTATAGACAAAAAACTACCTAACAACCACCACTAAAATCACTCTCTCTACTTCTTATTCCCTCCCTTCTATATGGAGCTCCACTACTAACTAATCTACAAATCTCCCTGAAAAAACAACTCACCTCATGCTACAATAAAATAGCCAAGTTTGTTACCAATCAAAAGACTTACTCCCACCATTGCTCCTCTCTCCAACAACTAAAATGTTTAGAACTACCCCATCAGCTCTCCTATACACAACTATATCTTGCTCACAAACTTATTTTCAACCCCTCCCTCTGTCCCTCGCTCTCTTCTGTGCTTAAAATGCACAAACCTGGTAGAATATTAAGGTTCAGCAACCAAAATCTGCTTGAAGTGTACAAACCAACCCGTCCACCTGGCAAATACCTACTCTCACATGGGTTAGCTCGTCTCTGGAACTCTCTACCTTCATCTATCCGTACTACCTCTAACCATCTTATGTTCAAAAAATCTCTTCATTCACTTCTACTTTCCCAGTGGGAATGCTCTTGCTCCCACCCTACTTAAATACCCATCTCATGGACTCCTGCTGACATTCTTGACTTCTCTCTCTCATTATCCATAATTTCCCATTTCACTGTTCATCACTAATGAATACATAAGAATACTCTGCACTCTCATATGTTGAACTCTCTTTATTAAATAACTCTAGTAGAATTTAGAATTTATGTGTAATTTGAGATAATCTGTCATCAGTTTTCTTTTTTACTTTTAAAACTTAAATTTATTGTAACTGTTTTGCTTAGCATTTGATTTTTGCCTACTGTGACTTTAACAATGTTCAAATATGCCTAATACCTACTGTAACCTACATTGTCTGGAGCTTTTCTCCCCAGAACTCCATTGAAAATGGGTTCTTTTTGGCCCAATGGACTATCCTGGTAAACCAACTGCAAATAAAATAAATAAATAAAAATATTTAATATAAATGGTAATCACAGTTTGAATAATAAGAATAGTAGTCATCTTAGTCTGTCTTACTGTATAACCTCTTCCATTTCCTAACTTTCTTCCTCTGTTAGCAACTTCTGCTTAAACTAACCTCCGAAACCCTTAGCTCTACTACCATGGCCCTATTATAGCCCCTCCTATCTCTCCCCCCTCTCATTCTCTACACTATTTATCTTTTATCCCCTCACTTTTTATCAATATCTGTACATTTTCCTTCTTTTGAACAATGATTATCTTTTTGTTTTTACTCTTATATGTATAAAATTTAGACCACTGCTATCAGTGCAATTCTTAATGTTCATAATTTTTTCTTTTGTTTTTCTCTTTATAATTAATTTCATATTTGCATTGTTATTTTTAATAGTTTTTGTCCCGTATGTTTATCTTTGCTTATGTTTGCTTGGGCTCTTTCCACTCGGGTCTCAACTGAAAATGGGTTGCTTACTATCAATGCAATGCAAATAGTTAATAACCTTTTTTTTACAATTATTTTGTATTGTGAATTTTTTTTAATATTTGTATATTGTCACTTTATCTTTACTTATGTTTGCTGGGGCTTTTCCACTCGGGTCTCCACTGAAAATGGGTTTTGGTTGCAAACTCAGTTGCACTAAACCGGTTAACAAATCTGAAATAAATAAAATAAATAAATAAAGAATGTTTACATGCTATGGACCACGAAAAGCATCACTAAGTGTTGGAGATCGATTTCACTGCCATTCCATGAGGAATTGTTGTCTTCTTTAAAAGAAGTAGCCTTAACAGAGACTAAAATAAAGGAAAGCAGGTTAGTTCCTAAGACACTTGACAAGAATCTTTGGAAAAACCCTTGGGGAAAAATGTTTTTTTCTAGTTAATTTATTTTAGCAGAACTCTGCCTCCAGAATTTGTTTCTCAATATTTTTAATATATATTAAACTTTACTTTCTGGAGAACCACAGTTTGTTTTATTTAATATCTCACATGCATCTTGTATGTATTATAAATATTTTTCCTTTGAAAAAAGACTATTTTCTTTTCTTTACAGATGTATTGTTAATATTTATAACTATATTAAATGCACATCTGCTTATATGTAAAAATATAAAAAAAACTCTTTGAAGAAAAAAAAAGAATAACAAAAAATAATAAAATAATTTGCTATTTAGTGTCTAACATATTAAACTTCCTTTTTCACACAGAAACTGGCACAATGGACAGCCTGATGACCATCAAAATGCAGAAGATTGTGTTGCACTTGCAAGTGATGGAAAGTGGCATGATAGACCATGTGCAAACAGAAGGTTTTCACACAAACCACTTTGTGAGAAACAAACAGACCTTTGTTTAACCTAAAGACCAGCACAGCCTTCACCTTCTGAGATGGATAATGCTGACATTGTCATTCCTGAATTCCTGGTGTTAGTTACACGGTCCATTTTCTGTTAATGAAAATTACTGACATTCTATACAACTGTTATAGTTAGTCTGATGTAGAGTTGAGATGCCAGTTATGTTTGTTTATATTGTATGTAAATGATGATAACAAATGAAACGACCTCAAACACCATGTTTTGTTAAAACCTAGAAATGTGTCTGTGTGCTGATCCTCTGCTCTAAAGGTGACATCATCAACCAAAGTGATGCAAATGCTGCATTGTTTTAAGAATGCTTTTGCAGGTAACAACCTTGAATGTGTTGATAGTCCATACCATGCATTATAATTTTTATTTCTTATGTTGTTCTTTCTAAGACTCTGAACTGCATTAGCTGTAGCATTACTTCTTCCAGATCAGCAATTATTATTTCCCAATTTTTAAATATTTTTCTAGCTTGCATAATTATGTGACATATTCTAACTGCTTAAGTACATGTGAAGATCACATGTCAATGAAGTGTAAGGTGGGTTCTGATTAACTATACTTTTGCAATTCAATACTTTATTTCCTGTAACCACTGTCTGAGTTATATACATTACTGAAAAAAAATAGTTGACATGAAAGAAAAAACTCAATATATTTTGGTCACAATTTTATTCTCAGTATAAAACAGTGAATGTTAGATAATTTGATATTTCAACTAATGATCCATTTAATGACATAGGATTTTATAATGACTCTATCTTTGTCTCATTGCTTTTCTTAGCATGCTTTCATTACCTCATGTGCTCTTTTAGAATGCCTTCAATTACTTCTAGTAGAACCTCCTTTAGGAATGTCTTCCTTACGTATCATGCTTGGTTCTGGCTCACTAACCATAAGAGCTTCTGGTCTCCTCCATTAATCTCTGAAACATCCTCTTATAGTTAATGTGTCCTTTTAGTCAGGCCTTAGCCTTTTGAATTTTAGTGCCTCTCCCTGTCCTGGAAATCTAAGTCAGTTCTGGGTGCAACTGACAACTTAGTCTTGATCGAACTGCTTACCAGCAGATCCCAAGCCTTGCTGTCCTGTTTACTACTAAGGTGCTGACTTCTTTTCTTCTTCTCGCATTCCTCAGTAACTGCCTGCTTCACTTGATATTAGGGGAGGGCAGGGTCACTTTAGTCACATCCACATATTCCTGTGGGAAGAGGAAGAACCTGTGCTGCCTGCAACACTCACGACATCCTGTGTCATTCTGCCCTCAGCTAATCCTTGAATTTACTAGCTCTTTCTCATTCTATTTCTAGCTCTCTGTGCTGGTCACTTGTTAGGAAATCTATGCTTGCTCCTCCTTGAAGGTGCATATGGAAAGATGCACTGTCATTACACTTTCTCTTTCCTCTTCCTGTCCCTACTTACATTTCTAATATTGGCCTTTTGATATCCTTTACATTTACATTTAAATTACCTTCCTACCCCTGATTAGTGAGAGGGGGTTGGCAACACTTGAAACTTCCCGTCTTATTTTATTTTTTTCCTTTCAAACTCTCTTGTCTTCCTTTCCAAAAAAAAAAAACAATACCACTGACATAATTATAGTCTTTAACATAATTTATTGATATCAACCAATACCTAAACCTTACATCATCATTTTATTCTCAGGATGATCACTGGACACTATTTCACTATTTGTTTAATATTTTAATCAATCAACAATTTAATAACATTTTATTTAAAATTTGACTCCATCCTATATCCCCTTTTACTATGCCTGCCATTATACTTTATGCTCTGTTAGCATGCCACAACAAGATTAAGCTCTGAGACTCCTTCCATAGGCCTATCTTTCTTTAGTCAAGATATAAGACTTTGCAACAGTGCTATGCCTTTCCTGATCAACCAAATTGAACCCATATCTGCTCCACCATAAACAACGAAGCAGATTCCTGTAGGTCATGTCTCTATTTGATCACCTTTTGACATTTCAGGACAGCTTTATCCTGTCCAAAGCCTATCAGATAAAGCCCACACCATGACCCTAGGGCAGCTTGACCCATTAATTATGCCAAATGCCAGATTATTTGCTGTTCCATTCCCATTATTTAAAAATGACTTGCCCTGTCAATTTACTTACTCCTAAACTTCTGACTTGTTAACTTGATTGTGACAGACTGCATGGCTCTTACAGTTGCCTGTTAGTAAAGATTCAGAAAAATATGAAATAGAGAAACAAGTTGTGCTAGGCTGAGTTAAGTTACTTAACCAGACAGTACTCATGGACTGCCACTGAAAATGAGCACATATCCAGTGGACTTACCCAGTTAAAAAATAAAATTAAGAAACGTGATTTTTTTCCGGAAATAAGAAATATAAAAGCTGTGAAAACTTCAGGTTGTTGCTTGATGTAAATCATAGAGCATATAAGATATGCAGAGAATAGAAAGCTGTGCAACAATCCACAGATGTATGTGATCTTTATAGTGATGCAATGAGACAGACTGCTCCTTGCACACATTTGCACAGTTTGTTTACAACTTGTTACCTTAGTTGGATTGCACTATCTATGCAGAAAAGAAGCTTAATGTCTATGTCAAATGGGAAAACAGGCCCTAGGTTTCATTTAATTTCACAGAAAGCCACTGCCAGCATCCCCACCTAGCATTTGCCTACTGACGTGCACACAGAGGACATCTTTGGACTGAGAGCTCATGTTAGCAATTTATTGCATGTGACTTTTCTACAAATGCTAAATGCTCTTAAAAGTCTCCCATGCACTATTATGCATTATCATGCATTATTATGCATTTTCAAGCATTTTATATAAGTGATTATATATGCATATGCATTTCATTTAGAGAATACCAAATGTTTTGGACAAGTAGTTCAGCATGTTTGCATTATATACATTTTTATATACATTTTTACATTTTCGTATTTCAGTATTTTAGCATTTTAATGAGTTCGGTCTTTAGAACATGGCCGTTTTAAGATTAATATATTTAATTAGAGTTTGGCGCCTAAACAGGTATTTAATGTTTGATTTGATGCCTTGTTAATGGTTCTGAAGAAATCTGCATCTTAGCAGATGAAAGCGCTCAACCTTTGTGACTTCTACAATAAAGTGTTATCCTTGGACTTTACTGGCTTCGAGTGATTTGGATCTACTCTGTTCTGTTCATTTTTTTCACTAGTTGGATTTCTCTACATTGTCTACTGTTACCGGTCGTTTGATGGCAGAAGAGGGTTCTCCTAGCACTTTATGGAAGCCGGAGGAATACAAGGCACTTCGTGAGGAAGTAACGTCGCTTAAAGGTGACGTCAACAAACTAATGGACATGGTTAACAAACTCACAGCAGCCGTTTTGGAGAGCGGAGATTCCGCTCATGTAAATAAGCATGTTACATCTGAATGTGCTTTAGTCCAGAGCGGAAGCACCGCTTATATGAACAAACAAGTCTTTTATGAGTTCGTACCTGATCCGAATGTGGATGGCGTCGACAGCACAGTAAGAGCCAAATTCATTATTTTGGACGAAGCGGCAGACTATAGCTATTCCAGCGACATCCCAAATGGTCAGGGTGATGCTCGAGTGGGAGAAAGTAACCAACGTATTGATTTGGTAGCTAATCCAGCTAACATATCACTAGAGGAGGACTTTACTTTTGATTTTAGTATGGTAAATTTGCAAGCTGACAACGAAAAACTGGGTGCACGTCCCAAAAAGCAGAATGAGAACTTTAGGACATATTCTACTGTTGTGAACAAAACATCTCATAGTAACAAAGGTACTGTAAAAAAGGATTTTTTATCCAGTCCTAAAAAATCGTATATTGACAGAACTAAAGACACAGGAGTGTCTAACATGTTTAATGATTTTGTTTCAGACCAATATGATTTTATGAATAAGCTTGATTCAAGGGAATATTTTAATGATAAATCCGATAATACTAATTTTAATTTGAACAACAATAATAATACAAAGGATGATATAAAATCTCGAATTTACTCATTAGGTAGGAAACTGATACAATTTAAATGTGTTAAGATGGACATTGCATATTTTGAGAAATGTATAGCATTAAAAATAGTCCCGAAAGGACTTAGGTTCTTTAAATTACCATTAGGGATTAAGATAGATAGTAGTATCATAACTGATTTCAATCTTATGTTTGATGAATTTGGATATACTTATATGCAACATCTTATTAAACACAATGAACATAAGGCTAAGGTATTATTAGATGAAGTGTATAATTTGAATGAATGTATTATTAAGGACGTATTGTTTGACAGATGGTACGACTGTTATTCTAGTCAGTTCAGCCAGGCTACAGCCAAAGTAAAAAATGCTTATGAAAGGAAGATGCACAAATTAGACAGGGATATGGATCTATATAGAAATGACAGAGCATATGTTTGGCCCAAACACAATAGAGAAAATGATGGAAAATTTGAAGTGATACACTCTAGAAGTAACAAAAGACATGTGCGGAGGTATGAGGAAGAAAATTTTCAAGGGGGGCGGTATTTCCCAGCACAAAAGAAACAACAAAGGAGATACTAGAATCTCAAGGCAGCACTACTACAGCGGATATTATTAACACAGACAAAGGTACTGTTCCAGACAAGGATACAGTTAAGTTGAGATCCCCCTTACACAAGCTAGTCGATGGTGTTTGTCCGGATTCAGCCCCCAACAAAGATCCATGTATCAGTAGCCATCAAGGTTTCAAAGTATACAACTACACTGACACCCCAGTTACCAAAGACCTTATAACACTATTTAGTAAAGGTATGAAGTTCATACCAACGGTCAAGTTCAATTTATTTGATCTCATTAAGGAAATCAAGTTTTTTTGTAGAAGGGTAAATCTGGCTATACAATTTAAAGATAGTACCAATAAGACATCAGAGCAGACGCAACATAATGTCTTAAAGAAAAAAAGTACATTTATACCCATTGCGAACCCACAGGTTACCATATACGAGAATATGGTTTGTCATGACATCTACAAATTACACCAAGAAATCAGGTACAACAACAATGTTGGGAATGTTTTTTCTGACAACCTCACCACAGACGAAAGGACATGCTTGAAAGACCTCATTAGTAACAAACTGATTAGAATCATGAAACCAGACAAGGGTGGAGGGGTAGTGATTTTTGATAATACCCAGTATCACAATGAAATACACAGTATTCTTCATGATTCAGGTCATTATGAGAAGGTAACTTTAAACCAGATCAACATTGGTTACAGACGTATTGACAATGCCTTGGAAGAGTATTTTATTGACGACCGTATCACTAGTGAATTATACGAGTTTGTGAAAACTGAACATCCGATTTTGGCACGTATTGTCGGAATCCCCAAGATTCACAAGAACTTGACCAAACCACCATTTAGACCTATCATTTCAGGATCCAAGTCCAAGACATTTAAGATAGGAACCATTATCGATCAGTGGACTAAACATATTTACAACAAGGTCAACCACTTGGTCAAAGATTCATGGGACTTTTTGAGTAAAGTTACTAGGGACATGTGGGATGAAAACCTGACCTTCTTAACTATTGACGTGCAAGATCTTTTTTCCAGCATCCCGGTGAACATAGGACTAGACTATTTTCATAGTAGTTTAAGCAAGTATTTAGGAAGCAGCTGGGAAAGAGTGAATCTGATCATGGACATGATGAGTTTGGTGTTGGAACACAATTACATTGAACATCAAGGCGAACTTTTTAGACAATCTCGAGGGGTGGCCATGGGAGCATCTTGCGCCCCCATCTTTGCCAACTTGGTAATGTTAGAGTGGGAAAATGTACATTTATTCACTTGTGAATATTACAAACACATCCGGCTATACACTAGATTTTTGGATGATGTGTTTATTATTTGGACCGGACCAACAGACATGATACCCACCTTTGTGGAACACCTTAACAACACCACTGATTTTTTGAGATTCACGTACCAACACGACAATAAGGGTATATCATACTTGGACACCTGGATAGGTAATACTGGTACCGGATTCATTTCCAGACTATACAGGAAGCCCACCTTTTCCAACGACTATATTCATTTCACTAGCTGCCATCCACGACACATCTTCAAAAATATTGTGAAGGGCCAGTGTATCAGAGCAGCTAGAATGTCATCTACTTTTGAAGACATGAATAGTGAACTTGCCTTTATCTCTCATCTTTTTATTGACAGAGGCTATCCTAAGAAGTTATTGGACAACATCACCACTTATGTCAAAGCACAATGGGGGCTTAAATACAAACCACTTTTAGGCAGTCCTACCCCAATACAGAGTACATCAAGTTCGACTTCGAACAAGATGGTATGCGTGATTAGATTTAATCCCTTTGTTAACTTGATTACGGACATTCTGAAGAAGTATTGGAGTACTATTATCTCTGCGGGCACCCTGGGGAATATAGTTGGAACAGAGATATGTACTGTGTATAAAACTGGAAACAACATAAAAAATATATTGGAATGTGGAATGAAGAGTGAAAGAGCTAGGAGCACAAAAGGGACTAGTAAATGTGGATGTTGTAATCAATGTAAGTTCATCAACACCACACTCACCATTAGACTAGAGAACATCACGCACACCAAGATAACTTGTATTCCAGGCAATTGCAATTCACAGCGTATAGTGTACATTGCCAATTGTATAAAGTGTCCGGCCTATTATATAGGCAAAACGGAAAGGAAGATCAAGACACGGATATACGAACACAGTTACAAGATAAACAAGCAAGACACGAAAAACGCTTTATATAGACACATTCTTGATAAAGGTACAGACCACACCTTTAGGTTTTCTATTATAGATCAAGTAAATATTAAGGACAAGGGGGGGAATTGGAAGACATACCTGGCTTGGAAAGAAAGTAGATGGCAAATTTGTACAGATGCCACTACAACGCCAGGTATTAATGACTTCATTAGTTTAAAACCCTTGTTAGCTTTGAACTGAGATTTTAGGGTTTACTATACATTCCAGTACTAGTACCCTTCAAATTTCTTGCCCCGTATAGTGTTCATGTTATCAGAGGATGGACTTATACCAAGTAGATTTATTGGACCAAATTAGTTAGTATAGTACAGACTTGGAATAATGTATACAAGATATTTGTAGTCTTTACAAAGACACAATATGCCTCAGTTATATACTGCATCATTCATTTTTTCAACAAGATGAATCCGTTACGTTCCTATCCAATGTGATAAACAGTGAACAATACTCCCATGCACTATTATGCATTATCATGCATTATTATGCATTTTCAAGCATTTTATATAAGTGATTATATATGCATATGCATTTCATTTAGAGAATACCAAATGTTTTGGACAAGTAGTTCAGCATGTTTGCATTATATACATTTTTATATACATTTTTACATTTTCGTATTTCAGTATTTTAGCATTTTAATGAGTTCGGTCTTTAGAACATGGCCGTTTTAAGATTAATATATTTAATTAGAGTTTGGCTCCTAAACAGGTATTTAATGTTTGATTTGATGCCTTGTTAATGGTTCTGAAGAAATCTGCATCTTAGCAGATGAAAGCGCCCAACCTTTGTGACTTCTACAATAAAGTGTTATCCGTGGACTTTACTGGCTTCGAGTGATTTGGATCTACTCTGTTCTGTTCATTTTTTTCACTAATGATCCATTTAATGACATAGGATTTTATAATGACTCTATCTTTGTCTCATTGCTTTTCTTAACATGCTTTCATTACCTCATGTGCTCTTTTAGAATGCCTTCAATTACTTCCAGTAGAACCTCCTTTAGGAATGTCTTCCTTACGTATCATGCTTGGTTCTGGCTGACTAACCATAAGAGCTTCTGGTCTCCTCCATTAATCTCTGAAACATCCTCTTATAGTTAATGTGTCCTTTTAGTCAGGCCTTAGCCTTTTGAATTTTAGTGCCTCTCCCTGTCCTGGAAATCTAAGTCAGTTCTGGGTGCAACTGACATCTTAGTCTTGATCGAACTGCTTACCAGCAGATCCCAAGCCTTGCTGTCCTGTTTACTACTAAGGTGCTGACTTCTTTTCTTCCTCTCGCATTCCTCAGTAACTGCCTGCTTCACTTGATATTAGGGGAGGGCAGGGTCACTTTAGTCACATCCACATATTCCTGTGGGAAGAGGAAGAACCTGTGCTGCCTGCAACACTCACGACATCCTGTGTCATTCTGCCCTCAGCTAATCCTTGAATTTACTAGCTCTTTCTCATTCTATTTCTAGCTCTCTGTGCTGGTCACTTGTCAGGAAATCTATGCTTGTTCCTCCTTGAAGGTGCATATGGAAAGATGCACTGTCATTACACTTTCTCTTTCCTCTTCCTGTCCCTACTTACATTTCTAATATTGGCCTTTTGATATCCTTTACATTTACATTTAAATTACCTTCCTACCCCTGATTAGTGAGAGGGGGTTGGCAACACTTGAAACTTCCCTTCTTATTTTATTTTTTTCCTTTCAAACTCTCTTGTCTTCCTTTCCAAAAAAAAAAAACAATACCACTGACATAATTATAGTCTTTAACATAATTTATTGATATCAACCAATACCTAAACCTTACATCATCATTTTATTCTCAGGATGATCACTGGACACTATTTCACTATTTGTTTAATATTTTAATCAATCAACAATTTAATAACATTTTATTTAAAATTTGACTCCATCCTATATCCCCTTTTACTATGCCTGCCATTATACTTTATGCTCTGTTAGCATGCCACAACAAGATTAAGCTCTGAGACTCCTTCCATAGGTCTATCTTTCATTAGTCAAGATATAACACTTTGCAACAGTGCTATGCCTTTCCTGATCAACCAAATTGAACCAATATCTGCTCCACCATAAACAATGAAGCATATTCCTGTAGGTCATGTCTCTATTTGATCACCTTTTGACATTTCAGGACAGCTTTATCCTGTCCAAAGCCTATCAGATAAAGCCCACACCATGATCCTAGGGCAGCTTGACCCATTAATTATGCCAAATGCCAGATTATTTGCTGTCCCATTCCCATTATTTAAAAATGACTTGCCCTGTCAATTTACTTACTCCTAAACTTCTGACTTGTTAACTTGATTGTGACAGACTGCATGGCTCTTACAGTTGCCTGTTAGTAAAGATTCAGAAAAATATGAAATAGAGAAACAAGTTGTGCTAGGCTGAGTTAAGTTACTTAACCAGACAGTACTCATGGACTGCCACTGAAAATGAGCACATATCCAGTGGACTTACCCAGTTAAAAAATAAAATTAAGAAACGTGATTTTTTTCCGGAAATAAGAAATATAAAAGCTGTGAAAACTTCAGGTTGTTGCTTGATGTAAATCATAGAGCATATAAGATATGCAGAGAATAGAAAGCTGTGCAACAATCCACAGATGTATGTGATCTTTATAGTGATGCAATGAGACAGACTGCTCCTTGCACACATTTGCACAGTTTGTTTACAACTTGTTACCTTAGTTGGATTGCACTATCTATGCAGAAAAGAAGCTTAATGTCTATGTCAAATGGGAAAACAGGCCCTAGGTTTCATTTAATTTCACAGAAAGCCACTGCCAGCATCCCCACCTAGCATTTGCCTACTGACGTGCACACAGAGGACATCTTTGGACTGAGAGCTCATGTTAGCAATTTATTGCATGTGACTTTTCTACAAATGCTAAATGCTCTTAAAAGTTAGTCACAAATTGAATACTGTGAGCCTTTAAGATAGTGGTGAGTAATAGGACCAAAATTGGTGAAGATAGTGCTTTGCTATATATCATGTGTGTGTTTAAATGTTTCGCATGGTATTTCTCTGTGCCAAGTATTTATTTGTGGTATATATAGTCCTACAATGTGCATTACTTAATTTTATATATTTCATGTAAACAATTGCATTAGTCAATTCAAGAGCTTATAGCTGGTGGTTTATTTATTAATTTAAGGCTATGTGAATTGAACAGGAGTATTATTACTGGGGTCTATGTTAAATCATTGAACACTTAAAAAAGTGAACAATGATTTATCAAACCCATATAAGTGAAAGCTTACAATCTAGAATGCTTAGAACATCATTTTTTTTCCAAAGGAAAAAAAATCACTGTTCCACAAAAAAAAAAAATAATAATAATTGTAAAACATTACATAAAGTGGGGGGCTTTGCCTCCCACACTCCCTGCACTTAACTATACCAACTCTGAGATCGCACTACAGTCATGAAAATGGCAAAATAACAAAAGCAGCCAAGCAATTTCTTTCCCAGGGAAAGAATTTGCTTATATGCCATTTCGCTATTTTGCCTTTTCGTGCTTTCAAGTTCGATCAAGATGCATTTGAAAGAATGCGTCTTTGATCATTTAATAAGAACCCTAATTACTGTTGCCTTCTGCTTTTTGAAGAGTGATTGCTCAAGCTATTGCTACCAGACAAGCATGTCACTCATAGAACCACAGCAACCAAAGGAAGAAAATTGAATATACCACACACGACAGACCAGCAACTCCGTAGTAGGAAATATTTATTAAGAATACAAAGAAGAAATCTCTAGCGCCTCGGCCACTTGCCTTTAACAGAGTACAAACACTAGTATACATCTCATCCATTTATATCCCAACTAAAACACATAATTAATTAATTACTTAATAAGCTACAATCAACTTTTTAAAGAAAAAGCCTTATATTCACACTTTTAAACAAAACTTTTCCAGAAGCATTCCTGATTCAGTCCCTGAGGGAACATTGTATTAAATTTTAAAATCAGGAATGCTTCTTTTTTCTTCAAAGTATATTTAACACATTCATCACTCATAAATTTGTTAAAAACTATATTATCTAAAATTGTAACCAAAAGCCCATCCAGGCTACCTTTATGAATTTCATTGAAGTGTATAGCCACAGGACTAGTTAATTTATTATTTTTTATATCTCTAATATGTTCTTTCATCCTGCATGAAAACTGCCTTTTGGTTTCCCCTATATAAAATTTATTGCAAGTACATTTGAGTCCATATATAACTTTTTCAGTTCTACAGGTGAAATGCCCATTTGTTTGAAAATTAATACCATTAATTGTATCAAAAGTAGGACTCACATATTTACAAATGGTACAATTTCCACACACCATTGTACCTTTTTCCTCTATGCCCCTTACTACATCAACCTTTGGACTGTGAAATCTACTATGCACTATAAAATCTTTAATGTTTCTTCCTCTGTTGAAAGAAAAACATAATCTTTTTTTGTTTTAAGCAATCTACTTCTCTTCTAACAATATTCCAACTTGATTTTACTGCATCTAAAATTTCTTCAGATAAAACTGAATAAGTAGTAGTAAAATATATATCTTCCTCTTTCTTAATTTTATTTGCATTCTTATAAGGTTTCCCCCTACATTCCCTACTTTTATTACCGACTACTTTATTTAAACTTTCCTTTAAATTGGCTTCCACATATCCCCTTTCTTTAAATCTACAAAAACTATCATATAATTCTCTATTTCTATCTAGAACATTATTACATAACCTTGCTATTCTCATAAATTCAGTATATGGAATGGATTTGATAGTATGTAATGGATGATAACTTTCCCCATGTAATATATTATTACCCTCTGGAAATTTCCTATGTATACTTGTAACAACTTTTTTAGAATCATTATTTCCTTGTATTACTACATCCAAAAAATTGACCCTATTTCCTTTTTGTAGTCCATCAAATTTTACTCCCATGTTATTTATCTGTATTTCATTTATAAATTGATCAACTAACTCACTACCTCCCTTACAAATGAAAATAAGATCATCTATGTATCTAAAATATTTAATTACAAACCTCTGAAAAAATTGATTAGTATAAATATACAAATTTTCAAACAAACCCATAAATATATTGGCATAACAGGGGGCAAATGGAGCCCCCATAGCTGTTCCCTGTGTTTGTCTGTAAAGATTTCCATCAAATTCAAATATATTATTCTGTAAACACATCATAATTAATTCCAAAATATATTCTACCATAGGGCTTTCACCTAAAAAATATTTAATAGCTCTTAATCCGTCTGAATGACTAATTATAGTATATAAGCTAACTACATCTATTACTACAAAAAACATATCCTTCTCCCATTTTATTTCATCCACTTTTATCAAAAATTCAAATACATCTTTTATATATGATGGCAATTTTTTAACTAAAGGAACTAAAAATTCATGTAAAAAACAAGAAATATTATGCAGAAAGCTGCCACTAGCTGAGACAATTGGGCGTCCAGGTGGGTTATACAAATCTTTATGAATTTTGGGCAGACAATAAAAACATGGCATTCTTGGATTCTTTATAGCAAATTTATCTTTCACATCTTTAACTGAAAAATAATGCAGTCTTTGCCCTTTATTTAGTAATTCCTTATATTCAGACTGAGCTTTAAAGTAATCAACCATTTCTATTTGCTTATATACTAAATTGTCATTCAAATGTTTGTAACACATAGATACATACTGGCTGTAGTTTAATACAACCAACTTCCCCCCTTATCTGCAGGTTTAAACACTATTTTATCATTCTTGCTTAAATCATTTAAACATTTCCATTCTGTTTTGTCTAAATTGTACCTAATACATTTTTTATTTATATCCATAAATCTAATAAACTCTATTTGCACATTATAATTCAAAGACATATCAAAACGAGATATATTCTCATTTCTACAATAGGGAATAAATTCACTTTTGACTTTGATATTCTCTGTATTTAACTTACAATAAGCATTGCAATAAACATTTTCATCATCCACTGAGTGACAAGAATAAAAACTATCATCAGAACTCACATTTTCATCATTCACGTCATCATACATTTTGCTATTATCTGCTTCCATATTAAAAAAATGTATAAGCTTCAACATTCGCACAAAACGAAAAACATCACATTTTAACTCATGCAGTCTGGGTAAAACTGTTGGTACAAATTTCAAACCTCTTTCTAACACTGCAATATCACAGTTAGAAAGCTCAAATCCAGATAGATTAATAACGTACTTACATTCAGTTGAATTATTTACATTGTTATTAGTCCCATTTACCCCGTTTATTAGTCCGTTGAAATGTTCTTTGTTCTGTATAGTTACCTTGTGCTGCCCCATTCCAACTGCGTTTCCGACCTCTGAAACCGCCACGAAAAGTATTCAGATAACTGTTATTCCCCACAGGAGGTAAATAGGGAAAAATCTTCATCTGTATCGCCTTCTGTTACTGATGTCACACTCTCCCCTGATGTGAACGCCCTGTTCTCCTTATTCACAACCCGCTTCTTCTGTTGTTCAAACTGTACTTGTGGTTTCCGCCCTTTAGGATTAGTCGCCACCAAAAACGCACGTTTATTGTCGTAATCACGCAGATCACGAATTAACTTGTTCTTCTTCCTGTCAATCAAATCTTGTTCATACCCCAGCAATTGTTCATTTGTTTTAATCAAAAAATGCTGCAAATCATCTTGAGATATGAAATTAGTAATGTCCTTACATAAACTTTTGATCTCTTCTCTTAATTTTTGCTTTTTAAACTGATCCCGTTCCACCAAAATGTGTACCCACTCTAAGCTGCACTTGTGTGCGGCTGCAATCCATCTCTCATGAAATGAGCGTTCTTCCGATAGAGTTAAGTCAAATGGGGTAGAGGGATTTTTAGCGGCTCTAAGACCCCGAGGAGTAATTTCTAACTCCTCATACCTTTGCATGCTTTGTGAATTTAGAAAAACGGCAGTCTCTTTAAACAATAATCTTTCCATACGAGAAAGCATATCAGATACCTCTGCATTAGTGAAGTTTTCTGTTTTTTTGCCAATTTTGGAAAACGGATTTTGGTTCCATAATTTTCTGTCTTTTGTCCATTTGTTAAGCACCACATTGGCTAGTTCATTCGAACTGGAACCATCATTTCTATTAGGCACAGTAAAAGTAGAATTTGAACCTGCTGCAACATCCATAGTTCCCGATGCAGTTTCCATCGATTTAGGCATAATATCCAACGGAGTATCTAGGAAAATCCTAGGTAATCCAACTAAAGAGTCACTGGCCATAACTTGTAGAACCACAGCAACCAAAGGAAGAAAACTGAATATACCACACACGACAGACCAGCAACTCCGTAGTAGGAAATATTTATTAAGAATACAAAGAAGAAATCTCTAGCGCCTCGGCCACTTGCCTTTAACAGAGTACAAACACTAGTATACATCTCATCCATTTATATCCCAACTAAAACACATAATTAATTAATTACTTAATAAGCTACAATCAACTTTTTAAAGAAAAAGCCTTATATTCACACTTTTAAACAAAACTTTTCCAGAAGCATTCCTGATTCAGTCCCTGAGGGAACATTGTATTAAATTTTAAAATCAGGAATGCTTCTTTTTTCTTCAAAGTATATTTAACACATTCATCACTCATAAATTTCTTAAAAACTATGTTATCTAAAATTGTAACCAAAAGCCCATCCAGGCTACCTTTATGAATTTCATTGAAGTGTATAGCCACAGGACTAGTTAATTTATTATTTTTTATATCTCTAATATGTTCTTTTATCCTGCATGAAAACTGTCTTTTGGTTTCCCCTATATAAAATTTATTGCAAGTACATTTGAGTCCATATATAACTTTTTCAGTTCTACAGGTGAAATGCCCATTTGTTTGAAAATTAATACCATTAATTGTATCAAAAGTAGGACTCACATATTTACAAATGGTACAATTTCCACACACCATTGTACCTTTTTCCTCTATGCCCCTTACTACATCAACCTTTGGACTGTGAAATCTACTATGCACTATAAAATCTTTAATGTTTCTTCCTCTGTTGAAAGAAAAACATAATCTTTTTTGTTTTAAACAATCTACTTCTCTTCTAACAATATTCCAACTTGATTTTACTGCATCTAAAATTTCTTCAGATAAAACTGAATAAGTAGTAGTAAAATATATATCTTCCTCTTTCTAAATTTTATTTGTATTCTTATAAGGTTTCCCCCTACATTCCCTACTTTTACTACCGACTACTTTATTTAAACTTTCCTTTAAATTGGCTTCCACATATCCCCTTTCTTTAAATCTAAGTAAGTATGTCACTCATGGCTTATTTTAATAATGAACAGTTATTTTGCTCTATATGTGCTAAATTGCTTTAACAGATAATATCATTAATGAACAGACAGAACAGAAGGCAGAGGCACTTGAAAGGTGTCATTTTCCTCTTCTGGAAACATTGTACTCAAGAGCGCACGTGTCTTTGTGTCACATGAGTACATAAATTATCTTGACCATCATCCATTTTCTACTGATGAGGTAGCTCTGAAAGACACTTAGCTGAGAACAAGGTGGGTGAAGCAAGGGAAGCTGAGATTATAACTTCACTGTGAAGATTTCAGTGTAAGACTTCCACAAATGTGTCAAGTATCGGTCATAACACAAGGCAATAGTACACATTTACAGTGTGCTGTTACAGAAAGATGCAATTACATGATTTGATGATCAGAAGTGCAGATCTTGAGACTGCAACTCCCATGCATCACATATGAATCGATGGTAGCAGGTGTAGATTTCTACACCCACTTACTTGTCACATATTAACTGGTACCAGCATTTGTGGCTTAAAGACTGTTCCTCAACACTCACAATGATCAGCAGCCTGCTTGACATGTTCTGCTGATTAATGTGCACTTTCACCTCTTTTTCTAAATTTACCTAATAGAACTTGTTCTAATATAATTCCTGTATTCATAGTGAATTCATCCCTGTTTTTGAGATCTGTTACAGCTGACTGGCATAGCTCTGACTTTTCATTCATCAATTCGTCATGCCTTAGTCACTTTCTGTAACTTCCTGTTAGTATTTTCCTAAGATTATTGTTATTGACATTTCTGCCTTATTCCCTTTAGCTCTCTTTTCATTCACTATATTCTGTTAACCATAGTAGAAGGCTCAACAATATTCACCTTGTTTAGCTATATTGCAGAAACACAAACTCATTCACACAGCAGTATGGTTACATTGCTTCCATCCATTAATATCATTCACCAACGTGAATGATGAAACATCTCATACTTCTTGTTGCTTCACCCTTTGTAGCAGCTGATGACACTACATCTCTCACACCTCTCCAAGTAATCTAACCGACTTAAAATGGGCACTTCACAATGACCTGTAGAAGATAAAAGAAAATAAAACTTACAGTCATACATGATCAGAAATATGCTGTCATCACTCTCTTCCATCTACCACCTGTAATCCTATATTGTAGTGCATGAAGTGCTGTGATAACACTATGAAAATGGGAAAACAATGAACTTGTTAAGTGCTTCCCTAGTACAAAACCTGATCTTAACAGCACTTAGGGATATTTAGCAAAAGTATCTTAAGGATAAGAAAGTGATTTTTTTCCCTTTTCCCAGTGTTGTGAGGGTAAACATTTGTGAGGTTTTCTTTTGCAATGTTTAGGTGTTTGATGGCTTGTGGTTGATTTATTGAAAGTCAATATTGAAGGTCAGTGATGCAGTGAAATATACATGTATATTGTGAAACTGTGTGTCTGTGTTTGTATAAATATATATATATATATATATATATATATATATATATATATATATATATATAGTTTATCTAGTATTAGTTGATTTTAGCTTAAATAAACTTCTGCATTGTCAATATAAATCAACTATACAGATGGTTGGCAGTTGTGTGAGAAACGACAGTCCCCAGAATTGCAGAATATGACCTATCCCCCAGGATTGTGCAATCTTGTACTTGAACTAATCTCAAATTTGACCTACAGGTCAACAAAATTGTATAGACCATCACTAAGAAGGTTGAATCACTGTATAGAAACAAGACACTTTTAACCCCACTGGCTAGGACTGAAATCGCCCGATCACATCTACTCTGTACTCTTTTATATGCCTCACCTGTACTCTCAAACCTCAATAAAACCAAACTAAGTTCTCCCATAACTACAACCATATTGCCAGATTTGCCACTGGCTCCACCTATAGAACCCATCACTGCCAGAACCTGAAACAACTAGAATGGCTAGAACTGATCAGCTTAATTCAATTCAATCAACTCTTAATAGTGCACAAAATTCTGTATCACCCTAAAGATACCCCCTCTCTTATAAATATTGTTAAGCCATATAGCAACCTGAGATCCCTACGGTCAGCTGACAAATTACTGGTCCAAACCCACAAAGCTAATAACTCAGCTGGTGAATCCCTGTTCGCCAACTTTGTTAGCAAAACCTGGAACTCCTTGCCAAACTATATAACCCTACAATCCTCCAAAAGTCTCTTAAAAAAAAAACTCAAACAGTATCTCAAATTGAACTGTCTATGCCCATGTACCAACACGGATTAAGTTATAAACCAATAGCATAATCAATAATTATCATAGAATAATCAGTAATTATCATAACATCTAACTACATCACCAAGCTATGTATCTAATCTTACTTGTAATTGCATCTGTCCATGAGAACTGTGAGTCCCTACTAGGGACTAACTGTGAGTTACAATCTTACTTGTAATTGTGTCTATCCATGAGAACTGTGAGTCCCTACTAAGGAACATTACTAAACCAATGTACACAAGATATATTACCACTTTGGTTTTATATATTTGAATTGTTTTCTAACTTCTTGTGCAACCTTTGTATGTCTGTCCATGAGAACTGTGAGTCCCTACTAGGGAACACTACTAAACCAATGTACATAAGGTATATTACCTCTTTGTTTTTATATATTCTAATCGTTTTCTAACTTCTTGTGTAACCTTTTGCATGTTTGACTATGTGGAGCTTTTCTCCCCGGGCTTCCACTGATAATGGACATGTATCCAGTCGGACTATCCCAGTAAACAAATGTAAAATAAATAAATGAATAAATAGATAAGTAACAGGGGGTAACCCACACATGGAGGTGCAAGCCAGTTAGCCCCAAGCAAAAACACTATTTTATTAATTGCATGTTCTAAGGATTACCCAGGGAGCATGAGTAATAGATTGCTAATGTTTGTTTGTCACTGTAAATGTTCCATTAGTGATGCCTCATCATCATCATCAACACCCTTTTTCCCATTTTTCTATATGGGGTCAGGGTGTCGTTTGAACTGTCACCATCTTTCTACTGAATGTCACTCTCCTGCCTTCTTTGACACTCATGCCTGATCTATCTATCTCTTTGCTGGAAGCTCTTGTTTCCCATTGTCTTCTTCCTGACTATCCAAAATCATCTTCACCAGATTGTCTTCTGTTTTTCTGCACGTGCCCAAAGCACTGTAATTCATTCTTTTTGACTTTTAAGCAACTGGGGGCTACTTTGACAACTGCTCTTATGTCCTCATTTTTTCACCTGACCCCAGTGTGCATCCTACTACCCATCTCAACCACTTCATCTCCATCACCTCTAGCTTTCTCAATTGCTCTTCCTTTACTACTCAGGTTTGTGTACCATACCGTAGTGCCAGTTGCACAACTGTTTTGTACTCCTTACTTTTTAGCTTCTTTTGCATGGTTCTCTCATATACTATATATGACACTCTGTACCAGTTGGCTGCAGCCCCTCTAATTCCAACTTGGACCTCCTCATTCAGACTTCCCTTCACCTCAACTACCCCTCCCAGATGCATGCAGCTTTTATCCTGTTACACTAGTTTTCCTACTATCTCAATTCTCATCTTCTTCTGATTTCCTCCATTTGCTGCCATTACCACTATTTTATCTGTACTCAGTTTCATCCCATGTTCCCCTATTGTTTGTTGAAGTTCTTCCTCAGAATCTGCCTGTAATGCCACATCATCTGCATACAGTGACTTTGTTCATCTGTCCCCTCTGACTTTCTGACTTGTTTGCTAATGTAGCCTATCATATATATATATGTGCGTGTGTGTGTGTGTGTGTGTGTGTGTGTGTGTGTGTGTGTCTATATATATATATATATATATATATATATATATATATATATATATATATACACACACACACACACACATATATATATGTATACACAGTGGATATAAAAAGTGTACACACCCCTGTTAAAATGCCAGGTTTTTGTGATATAAAAAAAAAATGAGACCGCAATAAATAATTTCAAAACTTTTCCTACTTTTAATGTGGCCTATAACCTGTACAATTCAATTGAAAAACAAACATCTGTTAGGGGAAAAAATATAAAAAATAAAAAACGTACAATAAGCTGGTTGCTTAAGTGTGCACACCCTTAAACTAATACTTTGTTGAAGCACTTTTTGATTTCATTACAGCATTCAGTCTTCTATCAGCGACTGTGGTGCTGGTGCTGCGGTAGCCTTGTCACCTCACAGTACGATGTTGTTCTGTTCAGTTCTCAGCTAGAGCGTGTTCTATGTGGAGACATGAGTGAATGGGTGTACCTTCGTTGAAGGTTGTGCGTCAGGGCCGGCAACTCGGCATGTAACAATCTACTGCCAATCATTAGCAGACCGGACTTCTGCTGTGGCGACCCCTAACTGGGAAAAGCCAAAAGACACAACAACAACAGTCTTCTATCAGCATGGCATATCTTGACTTGGCAATATTTACCCACTCTTCCTTGCAAAATCTTGCTCCAAATCTGTCAGATTGCAAGGGCATCTCTTGTGCACAGCCTTGTTCAGGTCAACCCACATATTTTCTATTGGATTTTGGTCTGGGCTCTGGCTGGGCCATTTCACACCTTTAATTTTCTGCTAGTGAAGCCATTATTTTGTTGATTCGAATGTATGCTCATGGTCATTGTTGTGTTGAAAGCTGAAATTCCTCTTCGTCTTCAGCTTTCTAGCAGTTGCCTGAAGGTTTTAGGGCAAAAGTGACTGGTATTTGGAACTGTTCATAATTCCCTCCACCTTGACTAAAGCCCCAGTTCCAGCTGAAGAAAAGCAACTCCAAGGAATGATAGTGCCACCACCATGCTTCACTATGGGGATGGTGTTCTTTTGGTGATGCGAAGTGTTGTTTTTGTGCCAAATGTACCTTTTGGATTTATGGCCAAAAAAGTTCAACCTTGGTCTAATCAGACCATAACACATTCTCCCACATGCTTTTGTGAGATTTGATTTATTGTTTTACAAATTTAACCGGGCCTGGTTGTTTTTCTGTGTAAGAAAAGACTTCCATCTTGCAACGCTACCCCATAGTTCAGACATATGGAGAATACGGGAGATTGCTGTCACATGTACAACACAACCAGTACTTGCCAGAAATTCCTGCAGCTCCTTCAGTGTTGCTATAGGTTTCTTGGCAGCCTCCCTGACCAATTTTCATCTTGCCTTTTCATCAGTTGTGGAGGGACATCCAGTTCTTTGCATCATCACTGTTGTCCCATATTCTCTCCACGTTTTGATGACTGTCTTCACTGTGTTCCATGGGGTCTACTTTGCATGGTCGACATTTCATAAAGTCGAAGAGCATATGGTCTAAACCATATGACTGACTTTTGAAATGTCAACCATGTAAAAAAAAAAAAAAAAAATGCAACAATCACTTACCTTCACATTGCTAGTAGTGGAAAAAGCCCCTCTGCACTCCCCGTGGGGGCTTCACCCCCCAGAACTTAAATACACCAACTCTGAGATCACACTACAATGCAGAAGATGGAAATCTTTCCATTCTGCACTGTACGGAGATGTCTGTTCGACATGGTTGACATTTCAAAAGTCGATCATATGGGCTCAACCATGTGGTCTTCGACTTTATGAAATGTCGACCATGTGAAGGAGACCCATTCCATGGTATATCCAATGCTGTCGAAATCTTTTGTACCCTTCTCCTGACTGATACTTTCAACAATGAAATGCCTTTGACACTTTGTAAGCTCTCTACCAACCATGGCCTTTGCTGTAGCAGGCAACTGAGTAAATGTCAGAAAAATCCTGCTAGGACAGCTGAACTTTATTTGGGGTTAATCAGAGTCTCTTTAATTGATGGCAGGTGTGTACCCAAGAAGACTGAATGCTGTAATTTAATCAAAAGGTACTTCAACAAAGTAGTTTAAGGGTGTGCACACTTATGCTACCAGCTTATTGTATGTTTATTATTTTTTATATTTTTTCCCCTAACAGATTTGTTTGTTTTTCAATTGAATTGTACAGGTTATAGGTCACATTAAAGGTGGGAAAAGTTTTGAAATTATTTATTGTGGTCTCATTTTTTATATCACAAAAACCTGGCATTTTATTCTGGCTTCTTTTTGAAATTTTGACACTCAAAACACTGAGTGCCAAAGAAAAAAAAAAAAAATCAGAGAAGAGCAAATCTCTAAAAATCACTCTTCTCCTTAAAACCTCTTTTTGCAGGGGAGCAAGCCCCCTTGCACCCCACCATGAGGGATTCAAGCCCACCACAACCAGAACTTTTATATGGCAACTCTGAGATCACCATACCTTGGAGAAAAGGAATATGAGAAATGACATCTTTAAGTCTGATCTTTCAGCCATTCAGTCTGCATATTTCAGGGCCCGCTCTAGCGGTTCCTGACATTTCAAATCATTACAAAATATACTATGTCTGTTCATTTTTCTGATTTTCATATATATATATATATATATATATATATATATATATATATATATATATGTATGTATATATATATATATATATATATATATATATATATATATATATATATATATATATAAATCTATATCAGAGGTAATAGTAATGAACACAAAACTATACAATATAGCACTTATCAGATTTTATCAAACCTATTATAATTATTAAACATCCCATTTAACAACAACTAAACTATTTTTATTAAAACTAAATTGAAAACATCATTAAGAATGTGCATAAATCATACAAGGATATACTTTGACAATTTTATTTGATCCTTCTGCCTGTAAGCAGAGGATTAAAACTAAAAGTGCTGTCAATTCTGAAAGTTCAGAGGCAAGCAATAAATTATGCAAGTGCTTATCCTGTTTTTGCAACTTCAACTTCAGATTATCCATGTCTTCCAAAATGACTAGGTCTACAATGAACAATCTTAACTTATTAAATGTTGTGCAGATTCTAATATTCCTCTTTAAAGCACAATATTTTTATATCGTGTAATTACATTTACATTGTCTGTTATTCTCTTTGTAAACATTAAACTAATTTTAGCTATGTAAAATAAAGCATAAAAGTCACAAGAGGCTATGTACTCTATATTTTCAGTATTACATTTAAAATGGCAGTCACTACTATATGTTTACCATTTCTGCTACTAATGAATTGACTTGCAGAGTGCCACTGGAAATATTTACTTGTCTTTTATTAAACATATTAATGAATCTTGCAATGTCGATATGTCTTTCAATAGGAATTTCAAGTGTTTTCACCTCTTATATGGGACAAAGGTTTCTCCCACAGCTGACTCTATTAACTGCCCTATTGCCAATACTTATTTCTAAACACATACTACACTTTGTTGCTGTTAACTTTGTTATTATTAGATAAACCAAAATAATTCCACCAGTGCTTGACCAGGTATACACCAAACAAAATAGAAAGAAATCCAAGTCAGTCCAAAAGGAAACCACAAAGCAGTGTTTTAATAATCCAAATAAAAATAAAACAGAGAATGGTTAAGCGCTTTCATCTGTCAAGTCAGACATCTTCAGAACCACCTATATTAAACTCAAAGTTATGCTTAAAAACATTCAAAGAAACACGCCCCTCCAAAACAACCAATGCATTCAAAGAAGGGCTTTGGACATGTAAGGGCCGGATTCACGAAGGCTTGCACGGAGTCTAAGACTAGAGTAAGACCCCATGCAGCCAACATGTCTGCCGAGCGATCCAGGAACAGCCGGCAGGGGCATGCAAGAGAGCTCCTAAAACAACTCTTGCATGGACAGGGTTAGTTTATGCAAATTACCTCATTTGCTGCTGAAAGCTATGCAAATGAGGTAAATTTGCGATCCAGGAAACACTAACCTGTCCGAGCAAGAGTAGTGTTATCTGCAGAAATGTACTTGGTTGGCAACTGAGTACCATTCTGCAAATAGTAAAATGGAGCCATGACAGCTCCAAATAAAGGATGCATCCAGTTGATGAAGCATGCCAATGGCCAAATATATGGCCATTGGGATTTTTATGTGTTGCAAAAAAATAAAAATTAAATTTTTTTTCCTCGATCTGCAATGTTTAAGCATAGCACAGCGCCGCGCAAACATGTGGTGCACTAAAAATCAGAAAATCACAATTTAAAAGCCACAAATATAGATTTAAATCAAAATATTCATCTGCCATGCAAGTGAATGGCAGGCTGAAGACAACTTGGCTACTGAGTAGTGGTTGCTAAGGGGGGAAGCTCAGTCTGAGAGATGTAACCAAGCATTAGTAGGCAATCCTATGCAAATGAGGATAAGGATAGTGAATCCCAATTTTTCCTGCTATGTGAACCATGTCCCTAGAGTGTAAGAGTAGGATAAGGGGAGTAACAGAGTAGAAGATGGGTGACATCATGAGGGGTATGTATCAAAAAGACTGTAAGCTCATTGGAGCAGAGTGGCATGTGTTTGCTGTGAGTTACTCAGGACTAAAAGATGTGTGTCTACAGTTGTCTAAACTGAAACCCAGAAACCGAAGGTGTACGCCGTGGCTATCACTAAAGTTTCTTGCAAAGCTGCTTACACTGTGTGCGCGCGTGTAAACCCGTCTAAGCTTGTGTGCACATGTGTGCACCCGTGTAAGCTTGTGTAAGGCCGTGTAAGGCTGTATACATGAATGTGCACCCGCCTAAGCCTGTGTAAGCCTGTGTAAGTCTGTGTGCGCGCGTGTGCGCTCGTGTGCACGTGTTTGCGCTTGTTTGCACGGCGCTGCCCCTTGTGGAAACTGCCAGGTGAAACCAATCAGAATCAGCCAATTACACAGGCAGTACAGTAGCCCAGCCCAGCACTTAAAACTCTGCAAACAACATTCCCCCATGTTTTTCTCAGAAACACTGCAACACTGCAGTCAACAAAGAGAAGTGAAAACTTAAAAAGCTTAAACTGAGACATAAAAATGTTAGGGGCTGCCATTGCTGTTATAAGGCAACATATGCAAGATGCTGAGGGTGGTGCCATTGTGAATGCTGCTGAGCAACCCACAGTGAAGAAATGGAGAAGAGTGTACAGACCCAGGGTAACCTACCAGGGGCTACATGAGCTGGAGATAGTGGAGCGCTATAGAGTGGACAGAGAGCTCCTGCAGCAAATTGTTGAGCTGTGCAGGCCACGCCTCACACACAGAACCAACAGAGGGGAACCCATCCCAGTGGAAACCAAGGTATGTGTTGGCCTAAGAATACTAGCAACAGGTACCTTCCAGAGACCAACTGGTGATATGATGGGGATTTCACAGGCATCAGCATCAAGGGTACTGCACCAGTTCCTGAATGCCATGTCAGCACATGTCGGTGATCATGTATATTTCCCCAATTCCCATGAGATATTTGCCAGCAATATGCGTCTCTTCCAGCAAATAGCAGAATACCCTGAAGTAGTGGGTGCAATTGACTGCACATACACATCAAAGCATCAGCTGGTGAGTGGGGTAGGGCCTACATCAACCACAAGGGCTTTCACTCCATCAACTGCCAGGTCGTGTGTGATGCCCAGGGCATAATATTGAATGTGTGTGCTGGCTGCCCTGGAAGCTACCATGATTCCCATATCTGGCATCTGTCACAGCTGTACCAGACATTTGCCAATGGGGACATCCCTGATGGTCACCTTGTGGGGGATGCTGGATATGCACTGGAGCCGTGGCTGATGACACCCATCAGAAATGCACACACACCTGAACAAGAACTCCATAATGAGGCACACGCACAAACACGAAATGTAATCAAGCATGTGTTTGGGATGCTCAAGTCACGGTTCCGGTGCCTGGACACATCTGGTGGAGCCTTGCAGTACTCACCAACTACATGTACCCAAATTGTCATGGTATGTGCCATGCTACACAATATGATCCTGCGAAAACAGCTGCAGCAGGAACAGTATGGGGCAGGGCCAAACAGCCCCCCACCATTGCCAAGGACTGTGCAGGCACAGCGTAACTCAGAGGAGGAACAACCTGAGGCTGCCCCAGTAGGCAGAAGGAGGCGTGCCCAGTATGCCTTGTCCTTGGCAAAGAGGCAACGCATAGCACATACACTGGCTCAGTAGGAACTCTGGAAATGATACCTCTCTCTGACTCGCACATAAAATAAAAGGGATGCCTAACTTGACACTACCTGTTTCCAAACATGTATAGGCAGTGTAGTATGTGCATCTGACATAGGCAGCCCTGCAGCACCACCTGAGGCATGATTGCCATGTTTTAAGCAATATAAAGCAGTGCTAAGCAGCTTTCACCAATATCTAGTATATGTAAACAAAATCACTTGTGCAATGTTGGGCAAGGTCAGGGAAAGTTGAGCAAAGTCAGTTAAACATGCTCATATCTGCTTTACTGTTCCTTAAGCAATCTGGTCTGGCCGGCATGAAAATAAAAAGCAGTGACAGGGCTTGAGCCCAGGATATTGTGCACTATCATCACAGTACTAAACCACTAAGCCATGGTAGCATTGCAGTGGCACAGACACAGCAGGACAATTGTACACTAATGCAAACACAAAGCAATGCTGTATCATGCCCCTAAAGAGGCAAATGGGTAACCTCACCCACACACCTATGCAGACAGAGAACATCAGGCCAGGTGTTGTGATGTGGGTTGTGTAGGCTATGAAGTCGCAAGCTAATATACGTGACATTGGATGCTAAGATCTGTAGTACAGTAGTATGCCTCAAGCCAGTACGATAGGCAACAATACAGACTGTAATGGTGTCCTGTACATAGCAGCGCAGGCACAGCAAATGTGTATAAGTGTCAGGTGAAACCCACATCCTATGGACACCCACAGTAACAATCCAGTGTGCCCACAGGTAGAAATGTACAAAGAATAGCTGTCCCCCCTGTATGTAGAAATGTTGATAAGTCTATGCAAAGTGTCTCATGGAAGCCCTGCGGGCACAGCATGATCCCTGTTGATCTATGACACAAAGGTGAGCCCTGCTGTAAAAATACAACTTGATTTACCATACACATATAGTATAAATGTGTATACTGTGTGTGCTCACATACTCCAACAAATGTAATGGATTTCATTCAGCATCCCACTGAAAGGTCATACTGGGCATGCTCACACACTTAGGCTAAATACGGATGTGATAATAAGGGATCTATGGACAGATGTGTATAGTCATCTTTACTTCCAGAAGCACATTCACAAAGTTGTCTGAAAATCCTGCTATGTGTTCACACAAACTGCCAAGGTCTGTGCATGTAGGTCAAAGGAGGTTGCCACTACTCAGCAGTCATCAGACCTGTCAGAGAGTACCACAATACACTTGCGATGAATCTGACTAGGCACGTTCAGCAGCTAGAAAGACCAATGAAGTACCTTAACAAGAGGATTACTGGCCTCAAATAGTTGCCCCATGCAACAAGACTGAATGTAACCCAACCTGTACTCTGTTTCATACTGTTTACTCAGGAGATCTCTGCCCAACAGACAGGTCCATGTCATGGTTACACTCAGATCTGTTCTGAGTTACAGCTCAATGGCACTAAATGTACAGAGCCAACTGATATTGCTATCATCCTGGCAGGTAGGATCAGTGTTAACTTTATCCCCCTCTCACCCATGAAAGAGCACATCTCTATAATGGAAGACTGCAAAGTTGCTGTCATCACAGCTGCACAGGTAAAAAACACTCTCCAAAGCCAGTATCACAGCAGCCATGGGACTAGATAACTTCCCAAGCTGTGTAGTATCGACTTCCCTGAAGTAAACATTAACATGGAAGGCCTGTGGCTACTGAAGTTTCCAGAGGACTGCAAGCTAGGAGCCATCATTGTAAACCCTAAAGATGTGGACATCCTACAAAAGGGCCTCACTGAGACAGATGGATGTTGTCCAAGCCATGGCCTGTAGCTCAATGCCAAAAGGTGTATTATCATCACCTTTGTTAAAAACTCTGTAGCCAAGAATTACAACATAGGTGGTAGTATACTTCACACTGTAAGTGTGATGAGACCCTGGGTCACAGGTGGCCAGTGGATACAACTGTGATAAACACATTTCCACAGTAGTCAGGAAACCCTCATGTGGCACGCCTCATCACAAAATGTGTCTCATGCAGAATAGAAGAGGACATTGTTCCCCTCTACTCACCACTCACTAGAACTATAAAAGAGTACAATGCCACTGTTGCTATGTACCTCACAAGACAACCACAACAACTGGAAAGCCAGCAGCAATACCTCACAAAGAGCATCAGTGGCCTGAAATACATGCCATACACAGACCATTGCAAAATGCTCCATCTGTACTCCCTTGCATATCGCCTACTCAGAGGTGTTCACTGCCAACATACAAAGCTATGTCAAACATAGAGCTGTTGGATATGATCCACGTAAAACATTTACAATCACTTTGACCTTTGGACCCAAAACCACGAGTGAAATACAAAAGGAAGGTGTGTAGCCATTTACTTTATGGATATCCACACCTTCAGGTTACTGGCACAGCATGAGGTCTTGGAGACCATGCAAGTGCAACTAAGATTGGGCAAAGCTGCCCATCAGATTGTAGCCTGCTACAGATCATGTACCTTGTCTCAGGAACCTCACTCAGTATTCTGGAGAACAATGACAAATATAAAGGTCCTATCAAACACCATTATATGAGGAGATTACAACTACCCAAATATTGAGTGGGTGAATTACTCGTATACAACGTCCCTTGCCCAATGTGTCCTAGAGTTAAGAAATTCTAACACCCTGGAACAGCTGGTCAGCACGCCCACTAGAGGTGACAACATACTGGACATTGTCATCACCAACATGGGGTACCAGTGTTCCACAACAGAGATAAACTCCTCGCTGGTAATATCAGATCATTAAGTAATCACACTGGACATCCACATCCCACCCCCACACCCAGTCAATGAAACCACTGTGAAGACATTTGCAAAAGCAAACTGCACACTTCCCAAGACCAAAATGGAACATTCCGAAGACCTCTTGCTATAGGATAATGGTATGCAATCTGCATAATCATTTACAAGTGCATCCTATGAGCATCTACAGGGATGCATGGAATGAGACATCACAAATAAAACCAAGATGCACTCCTCCAAAAATAGGACAACAAGCAGGTGTTTGTTGTCCATAAATAAGCTAAACAAGAGAAGGAGGAAATGAACACATAATAGATCCAACTTCACTAAAGGGAAGGCATCACTGATCATTATCAGGAAGAAACACTGATCGCTCATAAAATAATCCAAGGACGGTTTCTAAAGACAAATAGCCAAGGAATGTAAGAATAGCAACCACAAAGCCTTCGGTAGCTATACCAGACATGTAGGTGTCAACTTCCAAATATGCTGTCAGCTACAGAAAAAAGGAATGAAATACACCAAACCAACTTTCATTGCCTACATCCAGGGGGACAAGTTCAGTGTAAACTCCCCCCCATCACCCCCAAAAGGGCCTGTGTCAATCACAGAAGGATGCAGAGACTCAGACGTCATGGACATGCAGGTAAAGACAGCCCTCAACAAAGCTAAGAACATAGCATCAATGTGACTGTATGTCGTCCCAGGCTGCATCTAACACTAGGCCCATAAGGAACTACACCCTCACCTACATTCACTGTCCAGACTCAAGTGTACCACAGGCTATGTACCCAAAGAATGGCATACACTAACAGTCATCCAGCTCCACAAAGGGTGTGCCAAAACAGAACCTGGAAACCATTGGCCAATATGTCTACTCAGCTGGGTCTACAAAGCTATTGAGCAAATTGTCATGGAACCCATACACTGAGACATTGGAGATCTCCAGACACTGGACTCTACACAACTTTGCCTTGTTAAAGGCAGAGCCTGGCTCCCAAACCTAGTTGACTTATTTAAAACAGTTACCATGAACATAGATGGAGGTGAAAGTAGTCCATACAGCCCACCTGGACCTCACTAAGGACTTACTACACCATTCCCCACTCTGTCATCATGGACCAGTGTACCAGCTTGAACATTAACAGCTATGTCACAGGATGGGTGGCCAAGTGGCTCACAGATCAAACACACATGTTCATAGTTGCATGTGCCATGTCCAACTCTAAGCCAGTCACAAATGGCATCACACAGGTCTTGGTCCTGGGACCCCACCTGTTCAGTAGATACTGCTCAGAGGTACAGGCAAGCACGGCAGGTGTATGGCTGAACAGGTTTGCAGATGAATGGTAACTGTGGTCCATAATCGACTGTACAGCTGACACAGACATCCTCCAGAAGTGTCTTACAGAGACAGATACCTGGTGTCAAAACAATGCCCTCAAGCTGAATGGCAAAGAATGCATAGTCATCCCCTTTGGGTAAAACAAAGTGCACACAAATTACCACATAGGTGGTAATTCAGCATGTACAGAGAAAGTCATTATGGCCCTGGGGACACAGGTAGATAGTAAACTCACCTTTGATGATCACATGGCCAAAGTGTTTATACATTCCTTCAATGTAGCCCATCTAATGTCACCTAATGTAACCCACTTCGTATAGTCTGATGATGTCACCATCCTACAAATATACCTGTTGAAAGGATACCTCCCAGTAATGTGCATAGTGCATCGTGTTAATGCGTACTCCTCTAGTATCATGAAATAGTTAGGTAGGGGTTTGAATTCTGCACTGGATAACTGTGTGTGTGTTTGTGTGTGGTCTCCTTGGGAAGGAACAACCTTTTAGGAGAGTAGTAAGAGACCTCAAAAGCGGTAAACTAACCTTTGTCAAGTCTGATGATGTCACCATCCTACAAATATACCTGTGGAAAAGATAACTCCCAGTAATGTGTATAGAGCATTGTGTTAATGCATATTCCTCTAGTATCATGAAGTAGTTAGGTAGGGGTTTGAATCCTCCACTTGGTGAGTGTTTGTGCTGTATGTGTGTGACACTGTTGGTCAATGTGTTGTGGGATTTGCTTTTACCACTGTATGACATATCAGTATGCATTGCACATGTGAGCTAGCTGTATGGCAAATACATATACGTACATGTTACCTCAATGATTGCATGTGTGGGAGCCCTGCTTTCCCCAAGAACACAGCTGTCATCCTTGCCAGGCTGTGTTGCTGCTTCCCAGACCTTAGGTCACATCTGTATGCTTGTGACAAGCCCAGCCACTGCAGTGATCCCTGGCCTAGGTCATCTGTGTCACACAAAGTCATTACGGTTCCTATTGGAATGTGTGAGTGAGGGTCTATGGCCGAGGTATATGTCAGACATGTTCAAACACAGCAAAGTCTGTCAATGATGACTATTCATAACAGGTGTAGAACAACCTATGTGGATATGCATGCAGACCCCTTACTGCTTATGTGATCCACCAAGGGATTCCAAAATACCTTTGTAAATGTGATTAACAAAGGAGAGATGACATAACACTTGGTTGCATGTACACATCGGTACCTGTTCATCATGTTGGTGGCTACTACCTATGTGGTACTGTGGGGATACTATGTTCTGTAAAGGTGGATGACTATGCTTAGTTTGGCTTATAGCTTTACAGCATGTGTTTGACAACAGGCATCTGTCTGTATGATACCCTTGTGGAGGATGTGTGTGTCATCTGGAGAATGCATTATAGGCCACAGTATGCATTACCAGACGTGGACGGACATATCTCTACTGTGATTGCTTGTACCTAAGAGAGCTATATGCCAAACAGGAGTGGTGTCAGTAATGGGTGCAGGTGAATACCAGTGGTTACTGCCATTGTATAGTACCTGAAGGATCCAAATGTTGCTGTGTGCCCTACATCTGTGTGTCGGTTGTCAAGACATCATCTAATGATTGGTTATAGTCAGGCTGTTGAAGTGATGTATACTACCAAAATGCAAAACAATGACAGATAGTAACAGTATCACCCACAGCACAGTGTCAATCCATGTCATACACACATGTGTAGTCAGGTTCCGGAATGTGTGTAGTACAATGCATACTGGCCACCAATAGAAACTATGGAGTGTTACTGTGAAATACAGAGCATGTCACCCTGGCCATGTGTCCACTATGCACGTACATGCAGACAGTGCACCTCCACTATGTTCACAACTGTACACCTGCAAATCTGTGCTACATATATCCCACACATACTGTCCACTCTCTAACACATGTGGCCAATACTGCACACATCAGCCAAGTGGCACCTGGCCAGACAATACACAATTGGATCCAACACTGGTGTAAACAACACTACAATGACAATCATAGCTTTAATGCATCATGCCTGCTCAGCTACACCTTCAAGCATATCATTACACTGTACTGCTGACAACATGCTAACATTGCTATACTGCTATATAGACACCCTGTGCATCAGCACCATGGTAGCCTGGTCCTGCATCGATGTTACAGATGACAGGAGGTGGCACAGGTTTCATCATATGCACAGGGTGTGTTGCTGGTTTGCCAGAGGCCTACAGTGAGCCATCCAATCGACATGTATGTGTGTGTGTGTGTGTGTGTGTGTGTGTGTGTGTGTGTGTGTGTGTGTGTGTGTGTGAGGGGCAAGAATACTGAAATGGGCCAATGTTGTTGTAATGTGTGTGGGTATGTGTTAGCCCTAGGTGTCCAGAGTATGTGTGTGTGTCTGCATGCACACAGTTCCACCATGTGGCTGCCATATATGGGTATTTGTGGGACAGCCACAGACTGCACCTGCGAGGCTTTACAGATCACCGTCTCTGGCCACGGATACGGTACCAGTGCCTGGCAGGGGTGCTACTGACACTATCAGGTACTAAGCCAGACTGGGTACTATCCCCAGAGGTGGATGGTTATACACTGGACACAGGTCCCTGCTGGGACTGTCCAGAGCCATGTGCATGTGGTCTTCTAGGACGTTCTATGGACAGCCCACCCCCAACATTGCTGGGGCTGGTACTGGCACTACAGGAGCGGCTGTGGCTTGAGGGACATCCGCGGCGACTGCCAGCTGCTGATGTTGCTGGCATACATCCGCGTCTATGTCGTAACTGTCCCGCACTGTCCTGACACATAGACATGACATTGCGGAGGATATCTAATGTCTCTCCCCAATGTCTATCAGTGACCTCAGTGTAATTGCGGATGGCACCTGCTTGGTCATGGATACTCTCAAGTACAGCGGTGTTATGTTGCCTCTGTGCCTTTAGTCCCTGTCTGGTGTACCATTCCATATGTGCCTGTGCCTCCATGACAGCCTGGAACATGCATGAGCTACTAAGTGCTGTGGCACTTCTGCCAGGGACATGATGAGCAGCAGTGCTCTTACGAGAACCCCTGGACATCTACCTATGTGGTACCCTTCCAGACATCTAGGTATGGCTGATGTAAGGGTTGCATGTGCCATAGATACCACACTGTCCTGGCCAATGCCGACTGTACGGTGTCCCTCACCTAGGGCCATTGGTGATTGATGTATTGGCAGTATGACTATGTGCATGGATGGGGTGGACAGTTGTGTACTGTCGATTGGTGGCCCAATGACAGACCCTGGCAAACATGCCTGTGCCTCAACACACCTATCTTCATTATCACTATGTGGCTCAGTGACATCAGTTTCCCTGCTGCAGTGAACCAGCCCTATCACAGCACCTGTGGGAGGAAGACAGGAAACACACTTTACGACCTGTACATGATGTCGGAACACATGCACACATGCACACATGAACACATGAACACATGCACACATGAACACATGAACACATGCACACATGAACACATGCACACATGCA
This sequence comes from Protopterus annectens, assembly GCF_019279795.1. Lineage (NCBI taxonomy): Eukaryota > Metazoa > Chordata > Ceratodontiformes > Protopteridae > Protopterus > Protopterus annectens. The sequence continues at coordinate 94,198,312 of NC_056741.1, forward strand.
CACAAATACACTCCTCACTACTGCTGATACCCACACACACCACCAGCAATCCAAAACATACTCAATAGTGGTTGATGGTGGGTTACAGTATCACAAGGCAAACAGTCATATAACATGTGTCAGCATGCAGAAATTCTGTTGCTCAAGACCATGCAGTGCGAGTGTAGACAGCCCTTGTTCATAACAGTATACATGGCTTTGATGCATGTGTGTTGTTGTTTAGTGATTGGCCTCACCCTGGAACGCAGTGTGTACATGGACACAACATTGCTGTGCAAGTATTAAAAGCTCTGCAATGTCTGGTGCACCATCACTCACAGGTATACATACCATGGCTGGATGTGTATCTGTGTGTCACCTAGATATCCATTTCTGATTACAGTGTCTGTGTCTGTAGCAGATAATTGTGGACACAGGTTTAGCACATGCATGCTATGTATACACACAGGATGAGTGGTGCATGTATATGTGATGGAATACCATTGCTCAACATGGCCATTGTACAGTGGTTATGGTGAGTGTAGGACATATTGTGGACATGCCAGTGCCAGCCATGACATGGCATGCTACAACATGACTGCAACATTAAACATCACACATACCCAATGTGTGTCATGTGACCTATACACTCAACAGCATTACAAGACATATATGTGTCACTTTGTACAAATGGTGATTGCTATACATATTGTGTATAGGTGCATATGTTTGCACACACACAACATTGAGGTGCATAGCAATGACTGCTATGTGTAGTACTATGGTCACTGTAACTGGATGGGGTGTAGTACCATGAGCCATCATCATCATGCATCATGTGGTCACTCAAGGCTACTAATGTGTGCCAGACTGCCACCTAGCATGCTGTACCTGAACTGCAGTACCATGGCTACATTCACAATTACACAGCCACTTGTTACATGGGTTTGTAAGGTGACCAATAGGGAGTATTGCCTAACATGAATGTGTTATTTGTTGAAGAGTGTTGCACAGCCCCATGATAGGCCTCTAACCCTCAGGTATTTTATGTGTGCTGTGTGGATGACATGTGGGATACTGAAGTGTGACCTTACAGCGGGTGTCTGTATACGCCATGTGTAGCATGTTAAGGTGTACTGCATATGACAAAGTTGTGTATGTTGTGTACATGTGTATCAACTATGCCTATCCAATGTCCAGTATGGTGTTGCCACAACTGTGTGTGATGCTCTGTGTATTGCATGTGATTGAGGCAGCTACTGACATTACTGAGATGTGCATAGTCTCACAGCAAACATGCACAGCATGCATTATGCGTAGGTGTGTTACATGTACATGGCCTACACCTCACCTATGACATGCACATTTCATTAGCAATATTAAATTTATAACACACTCACCAGCATGGATCGGCTGCCTTGCTCTCACACCAGAGGGACCTACAAGAATATGAGACAGTTTGTCAGTGGCCACAACTGTGGCATTGCTACTGTGAGTTTGCTAAACTACAGTAGTACAACAGTTGACTTTCACAGGTGTACAGATTATATTCCAAATATCAGTATTGCACAACACTAGGCAGCACAACTGCTAAACACACAGTACACATCTCACATATGCATAATCTACCAATACAGGTAACAGTAGTCTACAAATGTGGCATGTTACCTGCATGCTCCATGTCAACATGCTTGGTGGCTCCGGCCTCCATGATGACACATGTATGTTGCTGTTCCTGTTGTTGGCCAGGAGCCACCACGCTTAGGAGCAGCTCCTCCATTCTGGTGAGGGGGGATGAATGGCTACCCCACCACCTGTGGCAAGCTGTTGCCTACGGATATCAGATGCACGCTGCTAGACATGTCTAATTAAATCACTGCAGTGATGGCGTACCTGCTCATATGTCCGGTTATGCATGCCTATGTCATTTACCTGACGAACAAGATCTTGCCACAGTGCAGTCTGTTCATGCTGGTTCTGGCTGGTTCTAGAGAACAGCAGTGTGTAGTGCTGCACCAGGCTGCTGTGTATTTCCTGTTCCTCTGCAGCTGTATAACACGGGTTTCGACTGTGGGCCATGACCCTGGAAGACAATTAAACAATATGTGTGAGCAAGTCATGTGGAACACTTAACATTCTAAGTACAGATATCAATTAACTGCCATATATAGCATCCGGTTGGCTGTCAGAGGATACACACATTCAATACCACATATCAGTGCTCAGGTCACAACTGGCTGACAGTGCCTGGCACGCTCTATATATCAAACCATGTTCTGCACAGCAGCAAAGAGAAGCCAGTATGTAAGACTATACACCAGTACATGGCACACTGTATGTGACACAATGCACCACCTAGCCACAGGAGGTATATATCAAGCTAATGCATAAAGAAAGATGTCATCCATTGCAATGAATGCAAAGTACAGTTACAGTATTCACAGTATACCACCCTAGTCATTGATGCCAAACCCCTGCCTAACATATGTGCAAAGTTGTTAATATAGGTGGCATACTGCTGTACTACACTATACATGTTGCTAGATACACACGTATACCCTGTAACACACATATGATTGAGGGCATGGTACAGGCATAATTACACACATGTCAGACATACATACAACACACAAATGTATGCCAACCCAGATGAGCTTTACCTGTGTACCATACAGTACTGTGTGTCACTACTTACAAAACCTTATGCCTGAGGTATGTAATCTGTGAGGACCACAGGGAACACACAAAACAGTGTTTCATAGCAATGTGAACATACACCATGCTGTGCTGTTTAGGCCTACAGCTTCAGGTAGTACTACAGTTCATACGGGAGTTGGATTCACCAGCAATACCACTCACTAAGCATACATGTATTGCTTTAGCCTACAATGGGACACCACAGATGACAACAAGGGACTATGTCACACCGCATGCCATACTACTCTTTCTGCCTAGCAATAGCATACACATCTTTTGCTGGGATCACAGCTAGGACACTAAGTACCATGACAGAAACAATTTCACACTAAGCTATCACACCTTTACAGACCCTGCACACATTTACCAACACATTCACCATCACACTCAGTCAACCTCACATAGCAATTATTGCACTAAGTACATGTGTGTGTGCATCGTGTCATAGGTAGGTAATACGCTATTGGCCCTAGGGCCTAGAGCAGCCTAGCCATATGCTACCCTGGCCTTTGACACACATGTAATTTAATTTCATTTGCCTCTGTCAACCAGAGCCACAGAGGTGATTCCCGGTGTATATTTCCTATCTCACAACCAATCATCAGGAGTATTTATGGCAACTGCTAATGAGGAGCTTGGTTTCCTATTGGTAAGTGGTTTGTTCCAGAGTATGGCATGTCTCTGAGATAGGAATCTATCCCTCCAGCATGTGCTGTTTAGTGAGCTGACAAGGTTTAGGGCCCTATAGCGTGTAGCTCAGAGGGATTGTGATATGTTTACGTGGAGGATGTCCAACAGCTATGGGTGTGACATAGCTCTGTATGTTAGGCAGAGGTCACCTCTGGGTAGGCGGTATGTGACACAGTATAGCTGTGGTTTTGTAAGTCGGTCTGCATAGGGCATCTGTTTGAGGCCGGTATTACTCTTTGTGAGGTATGTCTGTGGCCTTTCCAGTTGCTGTAGTTGTCATGTGAGGTACATACCACATGGGGCATTGTACTCTATAATGGGTTTTAAGTGTGATGAGTAGAGGGGAACACTGACCTATATTTCCTTAGATGACACACCTTTTGTGATGACGTGTACCACGCAGACAGATTACATGACTAGTGTGGCACTGTGATTATCAAAGGGGAGGCTACTGTCCACCTGTGTCCCATGTTCCCTTATCACACCTTTGGTGTTAGGTGGACTACCACCTATGTGGTAGTTAATGGGTGCTGTGTTTTGGCAAGAAGGGATGGCACTGCAGTGTCAACACTGAGCTTCAGTCCATGCCTTGGTCACCAGGCACCTGTCGCGGTAAGTATGACCCCGTGTCTCTCTCTCTCTCTCTCTCTATATATATATATATATATATATATATATATATATATATATATATATATATATATATATATATACACATACATACACACATACATATAAACATCCATTACTGTACATATAGATGTACATATAGGCACATATACAGTCCACTTTTCATGGTGGGAATATCAATTATGCGACAGTTGTGAGATATACAGTTATGTAATAATATTGCACAGTGCTGTGCAGAATGCATTTAAGGTGTCCTCAGCCCATGTAGCTTTAGCAGGCCTCACTGGCTGCAACACTGCAAAACTGACAAATCATACCCACAGCGTTTAACCACCACATGTCATATACCAGCACTGCATGCTGTTTTCTTTGCCACACATGACAACCTACATAGAAATATGCACATAACAACCTTCAACATATATATATATATATATATATATATATATATATATATATATATATATATATATATATCCACCCTTCACAAACAGTTGCAGTATGTCCCTTGCCCTATGCACATGTACAGATACATATAGATACGTACTGCTGCCACATATGGATGATTCACAGTATGTAGAGTAGTCTTCAAAAACATGTACTACATGCCAGCAAATACATATGTGTTACTTACCTTTCCTTTGTATTTCTCTGTTCTGTCTGTTTTTACAGGAATTTATTTTTTTGGTTTTTTTTGGGGAGGGGGGTTCTCTGTCTGTTGATGGTGCTCTTTCTGTTTCTGTTTCTGTCTCTTTGTCTTTGTCTTTGTCTGTGTCTCTGTCTCTCTCTCGCTCTCGCTCTCTCTGTTGCTGCAGTGATATTATTGCATGTGTGGACAGCATGTACAGGCTGCTTTTGTAGGTATCTTCACATGTGCATGTGATGGCCTCTGCACCAGTTAGTGCTCACCATTTAGTAATTGCATGCAGCCTGCTGTGTGGTAATTGTAGTACTCACTGTCATAGCAGCCCTCTGCTATAAAATGCTAAGTTAGGTAGGTGTAGCCCTTTCAGCTTTCCAAAGTGGGGCCCATGCGTGTTTGCTGTGGACACTGTTGTGTCAGTCAGAAGGCTGGTATACTTTTTATATCTGAAGCTAGGGTTGTAGCCAGTGATTTGCATGTTGTACTCAAACCTGAATGTTGCAGCTTCCAGTAGACACTTGTCAGTGTAGAATTTTACTCACCCCTCCAAATGCTAACACAAGATACATGGGAGTATGTACTTTCTTTTCTAATTAGACAATTAACTGCCATACCAAAGTAGTTATTGCAATGTATTCTTCTGGCACATGAACTGTTTGTGAACTACTATACTGTAAATATTAATTTACTCACTTCTGAACAGTTTGTGTTTTTTTTGTGTTGACATTAGCACAGGCTGCTCAAGACAACTGGACAGATTTCAGTACTGAGTATGCCTACCTACATCCTTGGTAGAGCCTGAATACACAGGTATATTGTACTCTTGGGTAGGGGTGCAGAAGTACAGAGAGCATTATTTATTATTGTGTGATGTTTATCTTGCTGAACATACAGGGTTGCTGTGTACCTGTTAGTCTATCAAGGTAAGTAGTCTGTCTGTGTTGCTCCCACCTGTGGACATATCCAGATGGTAGCCAGAGGTTAGCCTATTATTCTTTGTCTGTGCACCACATCGGTCTTTTTAGCACTGGAACAATGGCATTGTCACAGTTGGTTGCTACCAGTACATGGCTACACCCTTTGATATTTCTGTGTTGTACTCCTACATAAGGGTATGCTTGTGGAACTCCTTCCAAAGCTATTTGCAGAGTGTGTAACAGCAGAAAAGCTGATATGCCTGTGTGTTTTTGCCTCTGCCAGGCCTCTGATACACTCAGGTATATATTTGAACTGCCTCAGGGAAAGGTACATATAAGTGAGGTACACCTGTAATATATTCAGACATTAAGCTGAGACTGTGAGAGAATCAGAACATATGTATTAATACACCTTTTCTGATGTGCAAGCAGTGTCTACTCTTACTTATTGACATTATTCATTAAGTGTAATTCCCCACTTTTATGCCTAACATCTGTACTTTTCAGAGGGATTCAGAGGGACACAGCTAACATTTGTTTACAAATCAGGGACATCCCTGAAAAGCAGTCACAGTTGGGAAGTATGGCCTCTGCCCTATTCAAATATGCCAGTGTTTATCCTGATCTGATATTGTGTGTGGTTTGTAAAGTGCTACTGTAACATTATTTCCTGCTAGAATGGCTGGTTCTCTTTTCACAGTCATGTCATGCAATTCCACAACAACTGCTGGTAAAGATCCACAGAACAAGATTTGTGTTTTGGCATTCCTCTTTTCCCTTTACATTCACTCATTGTAATGCATGATATATTTATTACAGCACCAACTTGTTGTATGTCTACTGTGGTTTAGTGGTACTTCATGCAGTGTAGTGTGTCCAAGGTCTGGGGTTCAAGACTAACAGAGGTGTTTTATTTTGCTGCTCAGCAGAACAAGGGCCCTGCCATGCAGAGTGACTAAGGCACTTTTAAGCAGTTGTAAGAGGGTTTGCGCGAGTTTGTGCAATGCTTAGCGATGTTTAGCTAAGAGCACACAAGCGCCCACTCGCGCAAACCAGCTAATGACTGCTTAAAAGTGCTTACTCCCGCTAACCCCCACGCTAATTTCTTTGAAAGAAAAGAAAATGGGGAGATAAGAAAGTGGTGAAAAAGGGGGCACAAAGAGGGAAAGACAGTAGGGAAACCAGCTCGGGATGTGCAGGATGGGTGTAGGGAAGGTCCATAGCTGCCCATTTCTTTACCAGCAACAGCTGTGCATATGTTAGAAATTTGGAGTGAAATTTGAAACCTTCCACCCCTGAGAGAGGGGTGAGGGCAACAAAGTATGTTGTAATTCCAATTATAATTATCAGTTTACATGTCCAGTGGATATGTGTGCGAAATGGGCAGCTATGTATGGGGTGTGATTTTTTTTGCGGGAGCAGATTGCCCATTTTTTTTTTTCAGGTGAGAGTGGAATGTGAGGTAGGGGAATTAGGTATGTTGTGGGAGGTAGGTTGGGGAGGTAAACAGACAAGACAAACAAGATGCATACAGGGGCAGAATATGACACATGGGGTGGGTGAACACAATTGAGGGGGAAGGATGTTTGGAAATCGCAAGCCCATGAGCCCACAGATGGTAACAGTGGAACTGAGATCCCCACCCATGGGCAGTCACCACTGCACCTTCACAGCCCGGAGGGTGGCTGTGCTGGGGGCTGCATAGGAGGGGCAGGCTCACCCATGAGTTGCACCACTCTTGCCTCGAGCTGGCGTAGGGGATCAGCGACTGAACGCTGGATCTCCCTATGCACCACAGCCCAGACCCTTTGGAGGGTGACAGGTGGCCCTTCTCCGCCCACGCTTGCATGGGGGGGACGAGCCCCATCCCCTGCAGCACTTCCACCCAAAGGTGGCACAGGACCAATGGAGGAGGGGGGCCCGGGCTGGGCACTGCACCTGCTGGTGCCAGGTGCAATCACCAGCTGAGGAGGGACAGGTGGGTCCACTGGGACCGGCCTTCCCATACATTCTGTGTTTAGGTGTATTTAATGACACCAGAGACAACAGCATTCCATATTAGTTGTAACAGCATGCAGTAATAGTCCCATTAACCCAACATACCAGGGTTCCAACAGTTGATCAGCAAGCATAACACATGCATATACTGAATGACAGTGGACATTCCAACAGCATGCAGGAATGATTGGTGGCAACAGGCCACCAGAATTGTGGTGTTTGAACAGGGCACATGCATCAAAGTAAATGCAAATATTTATAGAACAATAGGACATATGTCCCAACAAATGTTTTGAGATTACACATACCCATTGAGGTGTGGAATTGCATTGTTTATGCTCATACAATCTTGATACTTCACTTATATTCAGTTTACATCTAGAGGGTACCTACATTATTATTACACTGCAGTCAGGGGATTGACTATTCAACGATTATCATACTCTATTATGTAATTTATTTTTTTTTTATTTTACACATATCTGGAAAGTGTTCAGGACTTATTTACCTAT
>NC_056741.1:94206877-94239472 GCF_019279795.1 Protopterus annectens
AAAATTTTAACTGTGGTTATGTCAATAGGTGTTGTTTATAAAATATATTTCTTAGTACTAAACACCCTTCCCTTGTAATGCTTCTTCTCTCCAGTTCTCCTTGACTTTTTCAGGTGATGCAGGCTACCCACTCAAACCATAGCTGCTAACACCAGTCTGTATTCCTATGGGAGCTACCAAAGAAGAATACATTACCACCATGTCACAGACATAGATTACCACTGAGTGTTTGACCTGCTGAAAGCCTGTTTCCATTTTCTGGATGAGTCTGGAGATGCTCATTAGTATCACCCAATACAGCATGCAGGATCATGTTCCATTCTGGTGGGAAGTGCCATATATGCATGCAGGATGCTTACATAGTGGTGCATTCTGTACAAAAGGATCACATGATGGTCTGGTTGGGAAGTGCCTTATCTGCATGCAGGATGCTTACATTGTGGTGCATTCTGCACAACATGATCACATACTGATCTGGTGGAGAAGTGCCATTTCTGCATGCAAGATGCTTAAATTGTGGTGCATTTTGCACAACAGGATCATGTTTCAGTCTGGTGGTGATGTGCCATATCATGGCAGAGCACCTCTCACTATCTGTACTTCAGCCAGTGGCAATAGTGTTGGTAGCCAGCTGGCAGCAGCAGGACAGAATAACATTTGGCAGGTGTGTGCATGGTACATGGCTGCGCAGGCAAAGAGGTGATGTCTAGTCCATTGTGAGCCATGATATTCAAATTTGTGTTACCTTTATTATAAAAAACATATAACTCCCCCACCATCTCTCATTCACCCAACTAACTACTGTGCACAAAATAATCTACAGACCCACAGACTGTCCTGCTCTCTCAACTCTACTTGCCAAATACCATTCCAGCAGGCATCTAAGATCTGAAAATCATCTACTTCTAAAAGTAGATAAGCCCACCTTACCTGCTGGTCAACTCCTCTATGCATTCACCGTCGCCAAACTATGGAACTCACTTCCGCCTTCTATAAGGAACACAGGCAGCACCACCACCTTCAAAAAAATGCTGAAAAATGATCTAAACTCTTCCTGGCTATGTTCCTGCTCTATAACCTAACCTCTTCACTCTCCTTATATGATTACTAAACTCTTATGTCTTTTGCTACTAGTGACTGATGATATTTTCTCCATATTTATTTTTATCTTCACTTGTTGATTCTGGTACAATAATACTGATCCCTGTTTATACCAAGCTGATTGAATTCTGCTTTAATGTATATATTCTGTATATATTGCTGTAATCAAACAAACTAGATTCCTGCTTTTATGTATATATTCTGTATATGCTACTATATTTACTATCTGTAACACTGTTTCTGCTTCTGTACTAATTAATGTTTATATTTTTTCTGTATCTCGTTGGAGCTTTTCTCCCCGGGCCTCCACTGAAAATGGGCTCTTTTAGAACGAGTGGACTTATCCCGGTAAACAAATGCAATAAATAAATAAATAAATATAGAATATAATTATTGCATGCAATGATATATGTGATCCATGCTGTGTGGTGGAAAGCCTACTGTCACTGTACATTAGACATTACTTCTTATTATTAAAGTTTATTTTTTCTTTTAAGTACAGTTATCTACTTCATATATTTGTTTCATTTAGGGCAACATACATTCAGTGACATACCTGCTTGTTTACTGACATCTGTTTCATGCATCACATTGGTAGGAAGCAAAATGTTGAATATCACAATTTCTACCGCACTGTTTTGTTTGCTGGTGTGCAGTAAAATATTTAGGTCATATGTTTAGCAGTAGTACCATTTCTGCAGGAATGTTCATTAGATGTCAATTGTTCATGATGGATTTCAGTTAGTAAATGGAAGAAATATGTGTATGTAAGCATGTAAAGCTACAGTATACATTTCTTATGGTATGTTCTGCTGTCTCTGTCCTTTTTTTCAGGTATATAACAAGTAACCTTTTTCTTTCTGTACTGAGGTACTGCATATCAAATTAATTCTGGCTGTTATAAACACCAACCACGTGTCATCGGAAGTACTTGCAGTCATCATGTGTGCAGTGCTGAGGGTGAAGCAGCAGCAGTGTTAGTGTTGCCGGCAGGATTTATTGTACTACTGTAACCATGATGCATTCCACATGTCGTAGACCCTCAGTATTCTTCTGCATTGTAGCATGCAGACCCCCAACCTTTTCTCTTATTTTAAACAGCAACAATTGGTCATGTCAAAGAGATGATGCTCAATTGTACCTTCTGATATTTCAGTAGTAACACTGTGCACCCTGACTTATAATAGGTCAAATGTGTAATGGTGCCCATGATCATGAGGAAGTGCTATCATGTGAGCTTGATGTTGAGTTGCTGCAATGATGTGACTTACTAGATGCACTTGATCCTGTACCCATAGAGGTCACAGTGCTGAGTGACCATGACCTTGACTGAGAGGTTCTCCTACATGTAGATGAAGGCTGACAAGTTTTGCCTGTCTTCTTGTGCTTTAGATGCGGACACCTTTTGCCATGACTTTCCCAAGAATCACATGGTTGAGCATCATATTCTGTCCCCATGAGCCTGAACAGTATCTCATCTTCTTCCCTGTCTGACATTGTTCGTATCTGAGTCAGGTAGGTCCAGACTAGTTTGCACATGTAGTCAGAAATGCCTGCTGCATGTGCCACAATACTATTCACGAGTTTGATATTGTATTACCCCCACCCCCTACCATTCCGATGTACCCAGTGGAAATTCTTATGTACACCCTTAAGTACTGTTGCCATCTCTAGCTAACTTTCTCTGGTAGTGGACTGTGCCTGACCAATGTCTCAGCATATCTGCTGCTGACAGCCAAGACTTTCTTTATGTATGGAGATATCTGTGACTTGTGGCTTTTCCTGGTACCTCTCTGCACAAGTGTTACAGTGGGCACTGCTACCTCTGAGACAGAACCATCTTCCAGAAGTTGTTCCAGTGATTCAGCAAACACTGGTGTTCAACTACTTGAGATCCCACTTTGTACCTGTTGTGATGTAATGTCCTCATAGGCTGTGAGCCTGTGTCACTGAATACAGAACTATTTTCTTGCTGTGGGGTGTTTAATCCTGTTAGTGCACTTGCCAACTGTACACCACTGTCCTCAGACTATGTCATAAATATGACAGTCATGGCACCATTGTCAACAGCCACACTACTGTCAACATTTGCCTGACGTACTGACACAGTGGAACTGCTGGTTTCACTTTCTAACTCTCTGAAGGAGTAATTGATGACATGGCTACTCAGACCATGGACCACAGTACTGGCTTATTTATAAGTAGGTGATAAGCACACTTGACATGGAAACTTTGACCTCTTTTCTGAATGATGGAAATGGAGGGTGCACCTATTGCTAAGAAATGTAATGAGCTATATGTACACAGCTATTATCTACAATATTTTTGAATATGTACTTTTGCCATCAGGGATGCATTAGACTTCCTGATGGGATGAGTGCAGCAGCTTTTTAAGTCAATCAGTGCTGAAGTTCACACCACCTCTGATTATGACTGTGGTATCCTCATCTTCCTGTATGCCGATAAAGCACACCTTATCAGCTGTTAAAGAGATCTATGTTGGAGGTTCCCATACCATAACTGCTACAGTCAACTGCTTTCTGCCTAGCCTTTGATTTGGCATGTCTCACAGTGTCACTGGCCTTATTTCTGCACTGTGTCACTGTGTGGTTCTTTCTCCAAACACATTTATATCCAAAACCAGTAAGTTCCATGCCATAGGTCTGTCAGTTTGTTTTAGCTTCCTTTTGACAAAAAGACAGTTGCCATATAACCTGAGATCCTCCTTCAGGATGTGGTACTCTTCAGGCCTGAAGTTATACTTCCTCTGTCTGGATCCCTGCTGAATCATGTTACCTCCTGAACAATCATATATTTATGCCACTACTGACGCCAGAGTTTCATCAATCCAGCAGTACAGTACAGAAGGCATCATTCAATATCTTTATGATCCCAGTGTGTATGTGTGTTAGGGGTGTTAAAGGGCTACAAATATCTATGTGAGATTTTTTTCTTGAACAGGAATACAAACTCTTAATGATAACAGACCAAATTCCTGAAGAATCTAAAAATGTAGCAACAAACAATCTGATGGTGATAAAATAACACCAACCAAGAAGAAACCACTTATTCAGCTAAACAGCAAAGAGATAAGGCCAGGAATTTTAGCATGCAATTTACTTCAATCTCCGCTTTTATCTCACTGACTTCATCATGATTTATACTTCAGTCATGTATTTATCATAGGTTCATAGGTTCATACTAGGCTATCTGCCCTAGGGCATTTATAAGCCTAGCCAGAGTGTGTTTGGCTTTGCCACCCATTTTAAACTAATTTTGCTATGCCCTTTTTCGAGGTTAGTATACTGTGCCTCTGTCTAACAGTGACACAGAAGTGATACCCGGAGTAAACCTACTATCTCCCATCCACTCATCAAGCTTCCTCTTGAAGAGAGTCAATGAGGGACTCTGCCTAACCTGGTCTGGGATTTTATTCCAGAGTGAAGGGAGCCTCTGGGTTATGAATCTGTCCCTCCAGCATGTTCTATTTATTTCAGTGCTGAGGTTCAAGTCTCTTGAGTGTGTAGCTCGATGGGATTTGGATTTTCTGAGGTGCAGCATGTCCATTAATTCCGGGTTGGACATGGTTTATATGTCAGGCACAGATCGCCTCTGAGCAGGTGGTATGCCACTGAGTAGAGCTGGAGTTTCTTTAACCGGGCAGCATATGGCATCTGTTTGAGCCCTTTGATCCTCTTGGTGAGGTACTTTTGGGGTCTTTCCAGTTGCTGCAGGTGTCTGGTAAGGTACATACCTAAAGGGCATTGTACTCAATTATGGGCCTGATGAGGTATGAGTAAAGAGGCACGATGACCTCCCATGATCTAGATTTATTTATTTATTTTATTTTATTTTATTTTACATTTGTTAACCAGGAAATTCTGACTGGACCAGGTCCATTTTCAGTGGAGGCCCGGGGAGAAAAGCTCCAACATCAAGTTATACAAATACAGTACATCCAGCATAATACACAAAACAGGTTACATCATGTATGCTGAGCATAGTAATATAACAAGAATTAATAAAAACACTCCAGGTAAAAGATATAGAACATGGGTAAAAAGACAATGTCAGTCATACTTTGGTAAGAAAAGAAAATATATCAAGTAAGATTAGGTGGGCTATATAAAATGTCTTTCTAACCATTTTGGCCACGTGGTTGTCAAATGAGAGATTGCTATCAACTTGGGTCCCCAGGTCCCTAATTACTTCTTCTGTACTTAATGGATTACCACCTATGTGGTAATTTGTGGGCACTTTGTTTTTGCCAAAGGGGATTACTATATACTTTTTGGCTCTGGCACCAGTTGTCTGTTTCTATGAGGCCCTTTTGTAGGATGCTTGTGTCAGCTGGAGAGTCGATTATGGTGCCCAGTTTGCAGTCATCTGCAAACTTGGTCAACCACAGTCCTTCCATGTTAGCCTGTACCTCCGAGAAATATATACCGAACAAGAGAGGTCCCAGGACTGAGACTTGTGGGACGCCACTTCCAGTTGTCTGTTTTTATGAGGCCCTTTTGTAGGATGCTTGTGTCGACTGGAGAGCCGATTATGGTGCCCAGTTTGCAGTCATCTGTGAACTTGGTCAACTACAGTCCTTCCATGTTAGCCTGTACCTCCGAGAAATATATACCGAGCAAGAGAGGTCCCAGGACTGAGCCTTGTGGGATGCCACTTGTAACTGATTTGGAGTCTGACATGGCTCCAGCAATTCTAACCATGTGGGCTCTGTCCTTGAGCCAGTTTGCAACCCATGTAGTGACATAGGGGCTTATATTTAAGCTGGTGAGCTTATCTATAATGCCCGAGTGGGGTATTGTATCGAAGGCTTTTAGAAGGTCCAGGTAGACTGTGTGGACCATCTTCCACTCGTCAATGGCCTTGGTGACTGTTTCAAAGAAATCAACCAGGTTTAAGAGGCAAGATCTGCCCTTAACAAAGCCGAACTGGGTAGGATCCAGTGTCTGTAGGTCCCCAATATCTTTATTTATGAAGTCCATGATGATCCTTTCCATAGCTTTGCAGACCATGCTAGTCAGGCTTATGGGGCGATAGTTTCCAGGATCTGTTGAGGCACCACCTTTGTGGAGAGGGACCACTGTTGCTGTAAGCCTCTCTTTGGGTACATGTCCTGTAGTAAGGCTGAGATTGAACAGTAGTTTTATGTTTGGGTTTAGTTCTTCTTGGAGTTCATGTAAGACGCAGCCCGGGACACCGTCTGGTCCCACTGATGCTGTGTTTTTTGCTTTGGAGAGGGCGGCTCTTACCTGAGAATCTGAGATGTCAGGGGGGGCAGCACTCTACTGGGATATATATTTGCCCTTTTGGTGGGGAAGGGGGGAGAAGTTTGCACTGAATCTGTCAGCTAGGATGTTGGCAATGTCTGTGGGTTCGGTGTATTTTTTCTCATTTTGGACTAATTCTGAGCATATCTGGGAATTCCCACCCAGGTTCCTAACATAACTAAAGAAAGCCTTAGTGTCCTGTGCAATTTTTCTCTCGAAGCTGGCCTTAGACAATTTTATGAGTGCCCGTAGTTTTTTGCTAATACTGATCAAAGATGCCTTCCCTTTTTGGGATTTTGCTCTGTCATGTAGTAGCTTCCTCCTTCTATTGTATAGTTTGTTTATGGCTGGGGTCCACCAGATAGGATGCCTAATGTTGGAGGACTGGGTCTTGGTTTTATTTGGGATTGCATGATCCATGCATTCCTGAAGGTGTTCATAGAATGCGTTTATAAAGGATTCTGTGGTCTGGGCTGTATTTTCCACAGGCCCGGGGGCTTTGAAGGATTCCACCTCGTTTTTTTTTTTTTTTTTTAAAACAAGTTTATTATTTTAATAAATATCAATAAATATTTTTATAATTTTATAAAATAGAAATAGTTATAAATAGTTATAAAAATAACTAAAGTATTTAAAAAGACATCCACTACAATCAAATCAATTAATTAAAATAAAATACCATAAACTATGCTGCTGTAGCCTTTTTTTTTTTTTTTTTTTTGTAAATTTGTAAATATATTAATATAAAGATGTTTTTCTAATTTTATCTTGATTTCTGATCATTCAGTTCCATATGTACACTACAGTCATAACATTTTTAAATTCATTCGAAGGGAGAGGAGTATCTGAAATCCAATTTCTTTATTAGTTTTTAGCCACTGCTAGAATAGACCATAACAAGGGAAGCTTTAATCTTTTAACACTTTGAGGAACAGGAGTGGGATTGAATAATATAAGTGATTTAGAAATAATGAAATTATCTGTAAAAACAGCCTGCAAAATCATTAATTGATTTTTTATTCTATTCTTTTATGGTCTGATCTTATGTGCCCAGTCAGCATACATTTCTGGTCTTTTACATAGATTGTCTCCATTTACTTTGTGATCATCAGGTGTAAAATTATGTAATTTCCCTCTTGTGGGAGTAATGGAAGAAGTAGTTTTATAAGCATTTGATTCCAATATAAGCGGATTGTTATATATTGTTTATCTTGTTGATTTGGTGATTCACCATTAATGGAAGTGAAATAATTCCAATCTATCTACACATAATAAGTTTCTTCTCTGATAATTTTATGTATGTATGAAAGCTTACCTTTATCAGAAACTTTATGTTGTAAATTTAATATCAAGTAATCAATCAGTATTGGAATAGATTCTTTAACTGTTATGGACATTAAATCAATTTTATTAATAAGATGTTGTCTAAAGGTCTGAACATCTAACCAACAGGTTTCTCTCAGATCAAATTCTTGTTTTAAGTAGTCTAAATTTTTAACTTTATTATCAGATAGCAACTGATACCAGTACTTTAGATCATTTTCTGTGACTAAAAGAGTTCTTTCTGAAGTGGATGACAAAAGCATACCTTGAGTATACATTATAGGGAATAGAATAAAATTCCATTCCTTATACTTAGGATGCATGAATATAAAATTACGATAACTAGTAATAATGTTTAATGGATAACTAACTATATATTTTGGTGTAATAGGTGAAGTACAAAATTCTTTTAGTAACCATAACATGGAGTTATTTACAATCATATTTTTATGTGTTAAAGAAATTTTCATGAAGTGAATACTAATTAGTTCCCAGTAATCTTTCCATTTTGCAACATATGACTGATCTATTAACAAAGTAATAACTTTTATAATAGAAGAGATAGTATATAAGTTAAAGTCTGGAAAAGAAATGCCCCCTTGAGACCAGCTATTAGTATGTTTCTTTAATGCAATCCTAGGTCTATTAGGTGCCCATAAGAAATTTAACATTAGTGTATTCAATTTATTGATAATTATTTTTGTAGGTGGGAGTATTATTGATTGTATTAAGTATAATATCTTGGGGAATATTATCATTTTGATAATTCTAAGTCTCTCTTTCATAGTAAAAAACATATTATTCCAGCTATTGAAAAGATTTTGTATATTATGAAGACAGGTACTATAATTATTATGTATAATAGATTTGATATCCTTAGTTAGTATTATACCTAAGTATGTTATCTGTCCCGAATTGAGTATATATTTACTAAAATCACTAATAAGGACATTTTTCCGTGTATATATAGGTAATATTTTAGTTTTTTCTTCATTGAATATTAAACCAGAAATATTTTTAAAATTCATCATTTTATCAAATAGGGACTGCATAGAAGAATTAGATCCTGCTGATGTAATTAGAACATCATCTGCAAAAAGTTGAATTTTAGATGTTGTATTTTCATCTATATCAAATCCTTCTATATCAGTACTGTTTCTGATCAGATTAGCCCAAGGCTCCATTATTAAAGTAAATAATAATGGAGAGAGCGGACATCCTTGTTTTGTACCTTTTAAAATGGGTATTTTTGTGAGACATATGTTCCTATCTTAATGTAAGCCAGTGCTCCTTTATATAAATGTTCAATTAGATTTACAAATGCATCTGAAAAGTTTGTGCACTTCAGTAAGATAAACAAGTAGTCCCAACTTACTGAATCAAATGCTGAACTTATGTCAAGACTAATAAGTATTAAATCTTTCTTTTTGCAAATATTTGCAAAATCAATTAATGTTAGAGTTCTCCTTATATTATCAAAAGTATTTCTATTTACAATGAAGCCTGTCTGATCTATATATATAATGCCTGGGATGATTGCCTTCAATCTATCAGCAAAAATACTCATAAACATTTTATAATCAACATTAAGTAATGAAATAGGTCTGTATGAAGTGCATCTAGCTGGATCTTTATTGGGTTTTAAAATTGGTGAAATAAATGTGTATTGCCAAGATGGGGGAGTTATTAACTCATTTTGGGCCAAAATAAAAACCTTATGTATTAATGAGTATGTACTTTTAGAAATAATTTTATATATCTCAGGTGTAATACCATCATTACCTGGTGCTTTGTTTGATTTAAGCTTGTTTATTTGTGTAATAACCTCTGTATATGAAATATTTTTATCCAATAGTTTAGTCTGTTTTTCATTAAGTTTTTTATTCATGTTTGTAGTTATAAATGTCTTTATTTTATCTTTAGGTTCCATGTTAATGTTATTATGATTAATTTTGTGAAAGTGATTTCTAAATTCATCTAATATTTCTGGTAGACTAGAAACATTCTTCTTTTTCCTTAGAGAGAAAATTTCTTTGATATGATTTTGCTTATTCAACATTTTTGTTTTATTTTTAAGTCTATGTAAGTATTTGGGACTTATTGAGTAAGACAAGAACTTGTATTTCTCTAAATTTATTTTAACTTTATGAGTTAAAATTTCTTTGTATTTCTCATTTAGTTTGTTTATTTCTTCAATGACTTTTTTGTCCATGATATTTTCTTTATTATTATGCTTATAAGAGTCTAATTTACTTTGTATATCTAATAATTCCTTATCCCAAGATTTCCTTTTATTATTATACCATCTGATACTTTGTCCATATAGATATGATTTTAAAGCATCCCAAACATAAACAATGGAGACTTCAGGAGTATTATTTATGTCTAAAAAATGTTGCACTTCTGAAAGTATATAATCTTTATAGTCTTTTAGTTGAGTCAAGTATGCTGGTATCCTTTTGATCTGAACATTGTAAGTATTCTTTATCAGGAACTCAAAGACAATTGAATTATGATCTGATATAGGACACAAAATGATTTTAGAATTAATTAATTCTGTTACCATCTGGTTAGAAATAAAGACTCTATCTATTTTTGAATAAGTTTTATATCTGTTAGAAAAAAAGGTGTATGGTATTGATTTTGAGTCTATCTGATTATTAATATCATTCAAATGATATGAATTAACAAACTCTTTTAAATGTTTTGCATTAGATGTAATTTTCCTTTTTCCTATAATAGTAGTATCATTTTCATGTAGGATACAATTAAAGTCACCTGCTAAAATAATATCTCCTATAGAAAATGATATGATCTTATTAAGATGGTATTTTACTGTATTAATACCAATTCCTGGTATCCAATATACATTGATTAATGCATATGTCTTTCCATTAATTTGGATTGTAACCATACAAAACATTCCTTTATCATCTTCATAAGTCTTGATAGTTTTAGGTATGGGCATACTTTTATTCCATAAAATAGCCACTCCTCTTTTTTTCTGAGTGTGCTCTGAACTAGCTAATACTGTATATTTATTAGTGGCTAATTTATCAATATCCTTTTTTAAGAGATGTGTTTCTTGAAGGAATACTAAGTTGGCCTTATGTAAATTAATGTATCTCATTAAGCTTGCCCTTTTACATGGATTATTCAGTCCATTAATGTTTAAAGAAATTCCTTTTAGAGAAGTCATTTGGCATTATTTAAACATATAAAACTTATAATCAGAATAACAATTAACAAAATAAGTAATGTTATACTTCCTCCTTTAGGTGTACCTTTAAATAAAGCTGTATTTATTGAAACTCTTATGGGATTTTGTATAAACTTCATTTTTGCTTGTAGTGAGAATAAGTTTATAAAATGCATTGTGGATGTCAGAACTATATACAAACAATAGTAAACGGAAGAAAATAATATAAGGATAAAACCTTGCACCCAGCCTGGAGTTAAAAACTCCAACTTTGAGTAGCACATACCACTCAAGTTAACCCCTTACCCTAAGCAGCAGTACCTCAGCTGCCACCTTATCAATTTAATACTGGTTATTATTAACTAAAGTTAACCTCTTTCAATTAGATTATCTAGTAAGACAAAGCTAAACATTTGATAAATCAGCATCATATAAACAAATAGGAACTTTTAGAAACAATTCATACTACTATGTACATCTATTTAGTATAATAAATTTATAATCAAATAGCATTCAAATAAACTTGATATTGGGAATCGAGAAGAGAGAGCGAAAGAAAAGAAGAGAGGGAGAGAGAGAGAGAGAGAAAAAAAAGGGGCATATCTACATATTAATTTATTCAAAGTTTGTAAAAATAAGTTCTTTTGTTCATTTAGAGTCAATAACTTAGGCTATTATGATTCAGACATTACATATATTAGGATATTCCTATTTTCTGTCATAGAAATGCAGTTAACAGCTTCTAAAAGACTTTAAATTACTTGCATCAAAGCTTTTCTTCTCATACTTATTATTGCCAGTTAAATAAAATATTTAGGTTCATAAATATGGTTACAAATCATACTGCATAGCTATGTAAATTCTCAGATATACTTAAATCATTGTGAAGAAAGCCATCTGTATTTTATATATCTGAACTGCTGCTTTAAAATATGTCACATGACAACTTCTTCTAAGATAAAATCATAATGATATTTATGCTTGTCAGTTAGATAAGTCAAATGAATTGTAGTATTATATATGTTTAAATCATAAGTATTTACATACATTAATATGTTGCAGTCGTAAACTTTCAAAAACATATGTATATATGTTTTACTTTCTATGCCTTCTAAAATATCACACTAGCTTACTATGACATACTGAATCATTTAAAATCATTATAACTTTCATATTTTATAAATTATAACATAAATAAGTAAGTAATTATAAAAAATAACTCACATTTAAATGTTATAGAGTTCATTATTCATCGCAGAGTCACATTTGCAGCAGTTCTACTTCCTGGTAGAGTGTTCTTCTTGAATCTGCGATGTGTCAGTGTGAATTCAGGGGTCAAAGTTCAAAATGACTGCATTCAGCTTCTCTGCGTGTATTCTGAGTGTTGAAGCTTTTAAAACAACTCGAGGACACTATTCACGAGGTAACCCACATCTCAAATTGTCTCCCTTAACATTCTGGCGGGAATTTTAACAAATGCAAGTGACTGACATTCATTTAGCAATACAAATGAAACTAAACAGAGTAAAACCTTTGCAAAGTATTTTACAAGTTATTACAGTCTCTATGACAGTGAAACTAAGCCCACAGTTATTAATATACAATACAACTAATTTTTTATGCCCCAATTCAATTTTTTTATACAAATCTCATTTTATACAAATATCAGTATTATCTAAAGCATGTAAATCTACTTATATGAAAGAAAAAGAGAGAGAGAAAAGAAAAGAAAGAGTAGAAAATAAGAAGAGAGTGTGAGAAGAAAGAGAAAAGATAAAAAAGGAAGCTATAAAAATTATCTACAGTGAAATATTACTTGCTGTTTATATTAATAAAGATAGATATGAAACATATTATTTACTATTATTTTAGTTCTAATTATTAGTAATTAAATCATGACAGATTATTTGTAAACATGTATAAGCAATAGAATCATGACAAAATAATTAGCAACAGTATTTAAACAGCATATATACTTTTTTTTTAAAAAAAACTAATAAGTTATTATTCCACTTATATTTTCATCATACTTCTCTCTCTGCCCTCCCCCACCCCTTACTGAATGTATAGTCTAAAAAGAATGACATTATTTAAAACAAGAGGAGAGAAGAGAAAAAAAATGTATCAAATTACTAACCTTGGGTCTCTTTATGACAAAGAGAGACAAGTTGATTGATAGCTTGTTATATGTTCCTCAGATATTTTGACTATTTATGAAATAAAAACAGTTCTTTGTACACAGAAAATAACTTCGATTAAATCTTTTTTAGAATATTTGTGGCTTTCTGTAGATGAAGTAACTGTATTTGAAGAGATTAATATTGAAGAAAAAGAGAGAGAAAAAAAAAAGAAAAAACATAGAACATGTCATTTGTTTTTTAGTCTCTTTTTCTTCTCTGAAGTCTTCCACGAAGCTTCTGTTGCCAACCTCTTTAATGAAGGACTAGCCCATTCCATTTCCTCTATTTTATCCAAAATATTATTTTTTTGATATACAGCAATGCAGAGTCTAAGTCTTCAAAAATTCTAGGGCCATCAGGTAGAAAGATTTTTAGTTTGGCAGGAAACAGAAGGTAGGTTTTAAACTGTGCTTTCATAAGCTCTCTTATTAATGGCAGAAAAACTTTTCTTTTAGTTATTACCAAGGAAGAATAGTCATTGTCAAAACGCACAGTTGCCTCATTAATTTTAACAGGTGCTTTAGCCCATGCAGATTTAAGTACCATCTCCTTGTCATAGGATGATAGAAATCTAACTATAACTGATCTAGGATACTTTTTGTTAGTGTTAACATTAGATATGGATCTATGGGCTCTCTCAATACCAAAAGAAAATGCTTCTGGTAAGTCTAAAGTTTTAGGAAGCCAAGTATTTAAAAAAGAAGAAATATTGTTACCTTCTATATTTTCTGGCAGTCCAAAAATCCTAATATTATTGCGCCTAGATCTATTTTCCAGGTCATCAAGTTTAGTTTGTAGATGTGTATTCTGCTTCAGCAAAAACTATATGTTAATTTCTTCTTCCTGGATTCTATTCTCCATGTCATTAACAGTCTCTTCTATGCCTGTAATCTGAGTCTTCTGTTGTTGCAAGTCTAGATGTAACAATTCTATTTGTTTTGTAGTTTTTTCTATGAAGTTATCAATTTTAGTATCCAGTTTGTCCATTTTGGTAGTAAGTTGCTGAATTGTAGATATCAGAGACTGAAGTTCTTTCTTAATGCTGGAATCCAGAGAATTTGTCTTACTGGAACTCATTTCAAACAGAGGAGCTGACAGAAAAATTTCCAAAGTGTTTTCTGACAGGAATATTATTGAAATTTTCTTTCTTTTTTAGATATTATTCAAGAAACTGTTATTCCAAACGTATTTAGAAAGAAAATTATTTCATAAATTAATTTTTAAAGTAATTATTTCCTGTCAGTGCTGTGAAATTGGTGGAGCTGAAGAAATCTGCTGCTATCCTGTGTTCATCCTTGGCCACGCCCCCCCACCTCGGTTTTGAGGAGTGTGAAATTTGCTTTAGAGAAGATTTTCACTGTGGTTTTCTGGGCAGGGGCTGGGGTCGGGATGTGAATATCTAGTGAGATTAGTTTATGGTCTGATCTTACCAGTGAGGGATACACTTCTGGTCTGGAGCATAGAGTCCCCATGTTTGTGATGATCAGGTCCAGTATGTTTTCCCCTCTTGTGGGAGTGGCAACAAGTTGTTCCATAGCATTTGAGTTTATAAATTCTAGGAACCTTTGGGCTAGGGTGTTGGAGCTAGAGTAATGCTCCCAGTCTATGTTAGGGTAGTTGAAGTTGCCCAATATAATGGTGTTTGGAGAGACCTTCATATTTTCCAGTGTTCTCAGGAAGGCCGAGTTTGGGTTTGGGAGGGTGGTCTGTAGCAGGCTATAAACTGGAAGGCAGTTTTACCCACTGTTATTTGCACATGGATAGTCTCTGATGCTTCGTGCTGTGCCACCAACCTGGAGGTGTGGGTATCTTTGACGAATATTGATACTCCCCCTCCTTTTGTGGTTCGGTCCAAGTTTTGGGGCCGAAAAACATGATATGAGGTATAACCTGGTAGTGCTGGGGTGCTCTCGGGAGCCTTGAACCAGGTTTCTGTTACTGCACAGATATCGATGTTCTCCATGCTAAGGAGAGTTTCGAGTGTGCATCTTGAGGTTTAGACTTCTGGCGTTGAGTAGCATTACTCTTAGTTTCTTATCCCTTGTGATACCTATGGAGGTGGGTTTGTCTTTTGAGCCTTGCCTAAAAAAGGCACTATGGGGGTGGCAAGTGCCTTTGCCAATATCCGAAAGCCCAGGGGTGACAGGTGCAAGCCGTCCCTAGCGAAGCATTGTGGCTTGTCGAGCATGTCATCCCAGGCAGACAGGCATTGGATCCCCTTTGAATGACACCAATACTTAAGCCAATTGTTGAAATTGATCATCTTGTCTTCATATTGTGGCATCATTCTTGGTGAGCGTAAGATGCTACTCAAGGTCAGGGTCATACCGGCCTGGGCTACATGCTCAGAGAGCTCCTCTATGTCTCTTTTCATGTAGTCCAGGAAGGTACGTCTCAGGTCATTCACACCAGCATGGACAATGACTGAGTCATATTTGTACTTGCCTTGGAGTGACCTGAGTGCTTGTGTTATGTAGCAGATCCTAGCACCCGACAGGCAGCTCACCGTGACCTTCTCCTTGTTCAGCCTGGTGAGTGGGACGTCAGTGTGCCTGATGATAGAATCACCTATTACAAGTGTATCAGGTGTGCTGTTTAGCCTTAAAGGCTGTGACTGTTTGGCACACTGGCTTTGTGAGCTATGTGTTGCACATGTTTTGTTTTGGGGTAGCGGTTGCTTGGGTGTCTGCTTTGGAGGTCTCTGCTGCTTAGGCAGATTTTTATTTAGAGCCTCCGAGTATGTTTTTGTGTGTTTATGTGTTTGGTTTGCTGTCGTGGTAGGTCTATGTGAGACTGGAATTGTAGTGAGTGTGGTTTCCTTCTCCTCCTGACTGGCTACGCCAGTACTGAGTTGAGAGAGCTTAGCCTCCAGTTTGGCTATATGGTTGCATCTCTCACATGTGTTGGAATTTGTTGGGAGGAGGAGAGGGTTGTCTGTGTACATGAGGCAGTTGTAACATTGCCTTAAGATTCCCAGATTCACCAGCTGGACCGGAGAGGAGATTGACAACTGACCTTTGGACATGCTAGAATAGTATTGGGAATTTCTTTATAATTGAAAAAAAGGGCCAATGGGGAACTAAGTACTCAAGGGGTGTTTGTGAGGGTGTAGTGCTTTCAATTTTTTAGTGCTGACTTATATAATCGCTTTAGTGAGCAAGTGCCAGGCTTTAGAGTGGGAATAGGGTGTTTATTATGAGAAGTAGATCAGTTCTAAGGGAAAAAGTGAAGAGCAGACTTTGTGGAGCCGAGAATGGTTTAAACCCAATTAAGCGGTGCTGCCCAATGCTGCGCTATGTGCAAAATCGTGCAACGCCATGCTAAAGCGGGTTTTATACAGGGGGACTTTGAAGAGCTAGAAATTGGCCCAAAACAGCCAATAGACTACCAGATTCTTGTGCTAGGAACACTCCTTCTGGGATAGATAGGCTGCTCCAAGCTCCCCACTGCCACTGGTGAACAAAGAAGCCTCCCTTTATCCAAGAAAGGAAATGGGCAACACAGGAACTTTCCAAAAGTCCAGAATACAGCAAAGCCTGTATTTGGACTACTCTAGGTCAGGAAAGACGGGAAACAAGAATAATTTTCTTTTTTTCTTTTTTGCAATAAACAGCAGAAAAATGCAATAAATATGTAACACAGGCTAGCGCACTTGAGTGTGTAGCCTCAAAAGGTAAATGCAACAAACAGGACAAACTTTAAAAGTGAAGGTGTAGTTTAGCTAGATCGGACAGTTGCCCAGGTAGTAGCAGGAAAACAAACACTTTTATCAGGTTAGCAGTCGCTCTTTTAGCCTCTCTGCTGCTAGCATCACTCTGCAGGACCACAAGGAGCATGTCTGAGTAGTAACAAGCGCAAAAACCGTGCCAAAGTGGGTTTTATATAGGGGGACTTGAAAGAGCTAGAAATTGGCCCAAAACGGCCAATAGACTACCAGATTCGTGTGCTGGGAACACTCTTCCAGGGATAGATAGACTGCTCCAAGCACCCCACTGCCACTGGTGAACAAAGAAGCCTCACTTTATCCAAGAAAGGAAATGGGCAACACAGGAACTTTCCAAAAGTCCAGAATACAGCAAAGGCTGTATTTGGACTACTCTATGTCAGGAAAGATGGGAAACAAGGATAATTTTTTTTTTTTTTTTTTTTTTTTTTTTTTTGCAACAAACAGCAGGAAAGTGCAATAAATATGTAACACAGGCTAGTGCACTTGAGTGTGTAGCCTCAACAGATAAATGCAACAAACAGGGCAAACTTTAAAAGTGCAGGTGCAAAAAAACTTTAAACAGTTTAAAACAGTTCAAGAAGCAGAAATATAAAATCCAATAGCCATAGGACCTGGAGCTAATAGTGTAATGAAGTATCAGATTTTATTAATCCACAAAGATCAATACGTAAACCAAGTGCTTTCACCCAGCTCCTGCTAGGCTTTATCAAGGAACAAACACTTACCCAATGCATTCTTACATCACTAAATAGTCATCTCTAATCTGCTGATGAACAATTAATTAGCAGCATCAATTACATTAATTAACCCCTGATATTCCTTCACATCATTTCGGCACATGTATAAAAATCTACCCCACTACTATAATACAATGTATACTATTAAAACCTGCTAATGTGCAAACTTATGTTTAAGAATATATTATACATGTAAAATTCAACCTCGTGACAGGTTTACTAAAACATGAATATTATACATCAATCAACATAGAAGAGACCACTTCAAAGCCTGGCCCTTCTTAATTTTAAAACACAACCAATGTTTATGCTATCATTTAACCCTGGGGATCTAGTGGCATCCAATCTTAATTGCCAAAATAATTCCCGGTATTCAAGGCGAGTCTCCCAACTCCCTCCTCTTGTCTTACAGTTAATTTGCTCAAGTACCATAAACTTTAAGTTCATATTTTTACAAACTTTACAATGTTTAAAAAATGCGCTGCTCTCTTTATTTTTGGATATATCATAAAAATGTTTGTACACCCTCTTTCTTAATGTTCTTTCTGTTTTGCCTACGTAAAAGCTTAGGCAATGTGTACAAACTCCTAAATACACCACTCCATTTGCAGCGCAATTAAAATATTTAGTTGATCTAAATGTAAACGTTCTACTCGGTAACCTAACTATGCCTTGATTCAACATGGCAAAACATTGATTGCAGTTGCCACATTTGTGTGTACCCACCTTTCCTTTAGTGTTTTTCACATCTGCCTTCCTTTCAAAGAGCTCTTTCAAATTCCTTCCTCTTTTCCTAATAAAATGAGGTTTTTCAGTAAGTTTCAATTCATCATTTGTGCTCAGTATGGGCCAATACTTAGGAATAATGGTCTCTACTTCATAAGAATCACTCGTAAAAGTATGAGTAAAATTGTTCCCATTTACTACCTTTGGAGTCTGTTCATTCTGTGTTGTGTTGTCACTTGAACCTAGTAAAGGTGAATATTTGGATTCCCTGCTGTCCAATACTTCCTGTGTCAACCTGTCAATCAAGTGTTCAGGGTACTGTTTTTCTAAAAACAACTTTTTAAGAAAGCCAGCCTCATTAAAAAAGCCTTCTAAGGAACTACATATCCTTGAGGCCATTATAAGTCGACCCTTAACAATACCCTTTTTTGGTAAAAAGGGTGGCCACTATTAAAATGTAAATAGGAATTAGAAAATGTAGATTTTCTAAATATTGTTGATTGAAACCTTGAACCAGCATAATCCTTAGTTAGTGTAATATCTAAATAATTCAATTCATTATGGTCAATTACATGAGTGAATCGTAAAAAATCAGTACTGGAATTAATATAATTAATAAACTCCCCAAATTCTTCTTCAGTACCGTTCCATAATAAACAAATGTCGTCCAAAAATCTTCGGTACAATTTTATGGAACTAACCCAAGGTTCTACAAATACATACTTTTGTTCCCAGAAGTATAAGACCAAGTTTGCATATACTGTGGCACAAGGGGTCCCCATCACGACCCCCTTTCTTTGTCTATAAAATTCCCCATTGAAAAAAAAATGAAATTGTTCTCCAAAATGATCTCCATAAATTCCACTACTAAACTAATATTTCTACTATCCAAACCCGATTCTGCTATCAATACTTCCTCAAACCATTCTAAGCCAATATAATGGGGAATACTTGGGAATAATTCTATCACATCAATGGTCACCATTAGTAGCTGTGTGTCAAACCAAGCCTGGTCAATCCCCTTTAAGAATTCCCATGAATCCTTGCAGATATGTTTAATAGAAGATACAAACTTTTTAAGTTTAATATCTATAAACTTAGCTAATGGTTCTGTAATACTACCTGAGCCCGCTACAATAGGTCTAAATCTCAACAGGTCCAATCCTTTATGCGTTTTCAGAATCCCAAAAATAACTGGAACCTTAGGTTTATCTACATGTAAAAAGTTGTAAAGCATCTCATTTATTGCCCCTTGAAGCAAGTGGTCGTAAAGTAAAAAACTAATTTTAGGGTGTGCAATATTAACCTCATTCTTAGATACTAGATCATATTGATCCACATCCTGCAGTATCTCATATAAGTGGGCTTCATAATCCATTGCATACATTAGCACAATCCCCCCTCCCTTATCTGGCTTTATAACCCTGCAGTGTTCAGCTTTTAAAAGCTCCACCAGTTCTCTTTCTGCTGGATCCAAATTGTTGAGTGAAACATTTGCTTCTTTTCTTTTTATTCTCCTAATATCATTCTCAACCAGCTCACTAAATATATATAAAACAGGGTGCGTAGGGGGGTTAAAAGTGCTCAATCTCATCAAGTTTCGTTCACCCTGTGGGTTGCTTTTAAAAAATGTTTTAAAGTTTAATTGTCTGACAAACATTTTTAAGTCTATAATCGTCTCCACTACATTAATTGCTTGAAATGGAACAAACTGAAAACCTTTAGAAAACAAATTAAAATATTCATGAGTAGGGATCAGTTCTGTTAAATTGAAAATGGTAAAATTCCCTTGTCTATATATCACCTGCTTGTTAGGGTTCAGTTCGGGTGAGACCATCATTGTACCATCTTCTAAGTTTGGTTGTGGAAACTGTTCCACATCTGTTGCTGTGGTCTCAACCCCCCCCCCTTTTGGGGGGCTGTTGAAAATCCTGCACTGAGTTCTACCTGCCTCTTTCCGCTAACCTTTCCCTTCTCCTGGGGGGGGGGGTCAGCTGTGTTATTCACAAAGTTGGAACTATTGCTGTTGTTGTCATCTCCTCTACTAGCAGACATACTAATAACAGTCTCCCCACGCATTCCCCTAATCACAGTCGGGTAGGCTTTCCCTTCCCTATATTCAATGAGATCCCTTTCCAATTTTTTTATTTTATGAAATAAAATCTTATTACAGAACTGATCCACTTCCGAAAAAACATTTTCATAATCTCTCTTAACCTCAGAAAACCCCTTGTCATTCAATACACCATTGTTCAACACATTTAATTCACCTAATAAAGTTTCAGCTTTACTCTCATATTCCAAAATCATTAAGTTCAACATTTCAAGTCCAGCTCTATCAAATATTGCACAAAGTTTGTCGTAAAACACTGTCCCAGGTTGCACATTGTTTGGAAATTTGTAAAATTGCAACCCTTTTGGGATGCGCTTGACACGTACACACTCTTTTAAATAGTCGATTTCAAGTTGGTTGCTTTTAAGAGCATACAGTTTGTCTCTGAAAGTGTTGAAATTCCTTTCAACACTTTTGCTGATGCTAGTATTTACAGTACCTTGCTGGAAGTGAAATTGTTGGCAAGCCCAGGTGTCGAAATTAAACTCATTCACTCCACTGTTTAATCCACCTCTTTGAAATCCTCCTTGCTTGCCTAACCCTCTCGTCGCACCATTACTTTGGCTCGCATTGTCCATCTCCCCATTCAAACTACTCATGGCCATTGCCGAGGAAGGGATAGCGCGCTTTCTGCACACTTCCGGAAATTGCATCTGGTTACACGGCAACCCTGACCCAGCTTCACTGTTCCGCTTGTTAATAGAATTAGTTAGCTGGGTTAAAAGGACCATTATCTGGTTAGACTCAGCCCTCGTAACAGGACCATCCTCGACATTGTCCTTAAAGGCATTAGGTGTGCCCAAACAACTAGATTGCTCCGTTCCTTCCGCCATGGATAAAACGAAAACCCCAAACAAACTGTCCACACAACCAAGACCAATAAATATAAAATCCAATAGCCAAAGGACCCGGAGCTAATAGTGTAATGAAGTATCAGATTTTATTAATCCACAAAGATCAATACGTAAATCAAGCATTTTCACCCAGCTCCTGCCAGGCTTTATCAAGGAACAAACACTTACCCAATGCAATCTTACATCATTAAATAGTCATCTCTAATCTGCTGATGAACAATTAATTAGCAGCATCAATTACATTAATTAACCCCTGATATTCCTTCACATCATTTCGGCACATGTATAAAAATCTACCCCACTACTATAATACCATGTATACTATTAAAACTTGATAATGTGCAAAATTATGTTTAAAAATATATTATACATGTAAAATTCAACCTCGTGACAGGTTTACTAAAACATGAATATTATACATCAATCAACATAGAAGAACCCACTTCAAAGCCTGGCCCTTCTTAATTTTAAAACACAACCAATGTTTATGCTATCATTTAACCCTGGGGATCTAGTGGCATCCAATCTTGATTCCCAAAATAATTCCCGGTATTCAAGGCAAGTCTCCCAACTCCCTCCTCTTGTCTCAGGGTTAATTTGCTCAAGTACCATAAACTTTACGTTCATATTTTTACAAACTTTAGAATGTTTAAAAAATGCGCTGCACTCTTTATTTTTGGATATATCATAAAAATGTTCATACACCCTCTTTCTTAATGTTCTTTCTATTTTGCCTACATAAAAACTTAGGCAATGTGTACAAACTCCTAAATACACCACTCCTTTTGCAGCGCAATTAAAATATTTAGTTGATCTAAATGTAAACTTTCTACTCGGTAACCTAACTATGCCTTGATTCAACATGGCAAAACATTGATTGCAGTTGCCACATTTGTGTACCCACCTTTCCTTTAGTGTTTTTCACATCTGCCTTCCTTTCAAAGAGCTCTTTCAAATTCCTTCCTCTTTTCCTAATAAAATGAGGTCAACTAAATATTTTAATTGCGCTGTGCCGAAATGATGTGAAGGAATATTAGGGGTTAATTAATGTAATTGATGCTGCTAATTAATTGTTCATCAGCAGATTAGAGATGACTATTTAATGATGTAAGAATGCATTGGGTAAGTGTTTGTTCCTTGATAAAGCCTGGCAGGAGCTGGGTGAAAGCGCTTGGTTTACGTATTGATCTTTGTGGATTAATAAAATCTGATACTTCATTACACTATTAGCTCCGGGTCCTTTGGCTATTGGATTTTATATTTATTGGTCTTGGTGGATTAATAAAATCTGATACTTCATTACACTATTAGCTCTGGGTCCTGTGGCTATTGGATTTTATATTTATTGGTCTTGGTCGTGTGGACAGTTTGTTCAAGAAGCAGAAATACTTGCAGTTTAGCTAGATCAGACAGTCGCCCTGGTAGTAGCAGGAAAAAACACTTTTATCAGGTTAGCAGTCACTCTTTTAGCCTCTCTGCTGCTAGCACCACTCTGCAGGACAATGAGGAGCTTGGCTGAGTAGTAACAAGTGCACAAACCACGCCAAAGTTGGTTTTATACAGGGGGACTTGAAAGAGCTAGAAATTGGCCCAAAACGGCCAATAGACTACCAAATTCTTGTGCTGGGAACACTCCTCCAGGGATAGATAGGCTGCTCTAAGCTCCCCATTGCCCCTGGTAAACAAAGAAGCCTCCCTTTATCCAAGAAAGGAAATGGGCAACACAGGAACTTTCCAAAAGTCCAGAATGCAGCAAAGCCTGTATTTGGACTACTCTAGGTCAGGAAAGATGGGAAACAAGGATAATTTTTTTTTTCTTTTTTGCAACAAACAGCAGAAAAATGCAACAAATATGTAACACAGGCTAGCGCACTTGAGTGTGTAACCAAAACAGGTAAATGCAACAAACAGGAAAAACTTTAAATTACAAGCGCAAAAGCACGCTAAAGCTGGCTTTAGAGCAGGGGGTTAGAAAGAGATAGGAAATGGCCCAAAACAGCCAATAATCTACAGGTCACTGGGCTGGAACCACTCCTCAAGGGACAGATAGGCTGCTCAGAGCTCCCCACTCTCACTGGTCTTTCACCACCTGAACTGCACATTGTCAAAATGCACAATGAGTCACACTATAGGCAATCTGTGATGTTGTCAGAGCCCATTGATTGTGTGTGATAGGCCTGGATGAAGGTAAGACAGTGCATGCTACCTTTCTTGATCTGGACTATGGTTTGGACACAGTCCCCCACTCAGGTATTATTGAGGATCTCTCCCAACTGGGGATTAACCCTTATGTCACTAGAATGGTTAACAAGCAAAAAACAGCTGAGATAGTGATGAATTCAGTGGTATCAAGTAAATCAATATGAAAACACTGAAATACACAAAAAGCTCAATAAACTATTTCCTGAAGAAGCCTTATGTAGGCTTAAGTTTTAAATAGTAATGGAATAAACTGCATGTTTACTGAGCTTTACGTGTTTCTTAGTTTTGTTTTCACTAGATGGTTAACCAACTGGCTCACAGACAGAGCACATATTATTAAACTTGGTGAAACAATCTCTACCAATAGAGCTGTCACTGTTTGCATACTCCAAGGATCTGTGCTTGAACCTTTCCTGTGTGGAATCTATTTCTTGACAGTCCAAGCTAAATTAAATTATCTTTGGCTTACCAGTTTTGCTGATTCTTGCAGACTGGGTACAATCATTGAATCCACCAATGTTAATAACATACTACAGGAGAGGCTAACACATACAAATGATTGGTGCCAAAGCCACACACTCTACAAATAAATAGAAAATATGTATCATTATGTTGGCCTTCAGCAAAGTGGAATTACCTTCTAATCACAGCACTGACAACACTTCCCCTATGCTGAAGCCCAGTGATGCGACACCTGAAGACCACACATAGATAGCAAGTTGACCTTCGACCACCAAGTGTGCACAGTAGTATGGAAAGGTTACATCATGCACCTCATAAGTTAGGCCATCATATCCAGATTTAAGGATGATATAACAGCACTTTACTTGAACCTTATCAGAGCACTTGTCAGAACACTAATAGAGTATAATACTCCCTTTTGCATGCACCTCAGCAGACACCTGCAGCAGATGGAGAGACCACACCAGGAAATTACAGGGCCTACAGACTATGTTGTGATGTATGTGAACAAACTGAAAGCCCTATAATTGTAATATGTATCATACAGGATGAGGTGACTTGTCTCTGACACTGCCCTGATAAGATTAGGTTCATAGGTTCATAGGTTGGTACTAGGCTATTGGCCCTAGTCCTATACAAGCCTAGCCATAACAATTCCCTGGCTATTTCTTCCCACACTATTTAAGAATACTGTACATGCACAAATCAGCAGGGTGTGGTAAGAGGAAGATGGTAATATCAGTGTCCCACATGTTGATATAAAATACTCTCTCTAATTTCAAGTGCAAGTACACAAACACACTCACACAAACACACAGACACACTTACCAGTTGACTGCAGTGAGAACAGAACCCCTACCTATCTAAGTATGCACACTACAACAATCAGTATTGTACACAAGCACCACAGCACAAGTCTGACTTTTACAAGGCTGCAGGACAACGTATAGTGGATGACATCAGCACTGGATGTTGGAGAGAAAATGTTGGGAGACCAGCATGAAATGGATGTGTAGCATGTCCAGCTGTCAAGATATTTCATGTTCTGCATGTTACCAGATTGATGAGTACACAATGTGTCATATTTGGTGGTATGTTTCAATGTGCAGGTATACTTTAATAGACAGCTTTACAAACTATATGCAAAGTGGGGTCCACATTACTACAAATATTGGAAATCAGAATGTGTATTGTCATTCTAAAGATATGTATGGTATATAACACAACATTGTTATCGATTGATATAGTGTAGTTTATATATTTGGGAACAAGTACTGAGAGACCAGGGTTTTAGTGCATGTGGGAGGTAAGATATGGCTGCATTGTAAATATGTGACATTTTCTTAGATTTGGCCTTCATTTTTTTCTATTTCCACATATAGTTTGAAGTCAT
Organism: Protopterus annectens; assembly: GCF_019279795.1. NCBI lineage: Eukaryota > Metazoa > Chordata > Ceratodontiformes > Protopteridae > Protopterus > Protopterus annectens. The sequence continues at coordinate 94,232,180 of NC_056741.1, forward strand.
GACCACTAAATGAACAGTAAACAAAAGTAATACATGCTGTTGACAATTTTCTATAGCACACTGCCAAGCAGGGGGTTTGCATGATGGCTGGCGAAGTATTTGCACATATGAGATACATATTTCACCCGCTCTCCCCTGATTGTGCATAGTTAAGCAGTGCGCAAACGATGCTCATTGCTGTAGTTATGAGATGTAGTACTGAGTGTATGAAACACACATGCTGCTTAGCTGACTCTGTGGCAGCAGGTGTAAATGCACTGATACAGTTTCTTTTCAGCCCAGATGATACTGGTTTTGACTCCAGGTGCATGTAATAGTTTTAAATAAGTATTGATAATGCAATGAAATTATACTTTAAGCTGCATTCACTATGTGTTACTGTGTGTTGATGTAGAGCAGCATGTTTAAGTGGCATTGCACTGAGGTAACCACACCAAACAAGAGCACTTCACCATCACTTGGCATTGATGCATGATGCCAAACTCTGCACAAACATAGAGGTCAAAAAGTGAAGGGCTCCATTACTTTTTTGTTACTATATGTGTTGTGTGCAATTGTATTTTTTTACCAGATTATAGGTGTTAAAATTGGGTAGATAGGAAAGTGGTGAAATCAGGGCAAGCAGGGGGAAGAACAAAGGGAAGGCAACACAGGCATGTGCAGGAGGGAGATAGGAAAGAACCATAGATATCCATTTCTTCAACAGTATGTATGTGTCTTTTGGCTGTTCCTGGTTAGGGGTCGCCACAGCGGAACTCCGGTCCGCTAATGATTGGCAGTTGATTTTTACGTGCCAAGTTGCCAGCCCTGACACACAACCTTCGATGAAGGTACGCCCATTCACGCATGTCTGCATGCAGAAGACGCTCTAGCTGAAAATCGAACCGTACAGCGTCTTACTGTGAGGCGACAACACTACCGCAGCACCACCACCGCAATAAAAATATGCACAGAAATTTAGCTGAGTTGGGACTGACACCTCCACAAATAGAGTAACATCAACCCAATCATGTTGCACAGCCAATTGGACCAAATCAAGTGCCTCAAGTAGACACATGCAAAATGGATAGCTATTTATGGGGTTTTATATATTTTTTTTTTTTGTAGGACAGGTGCCCATTTTGTGTTTTCTTCAGTAAGACAGAGGTATGCTGGGTAAGGAACATTGGTATTTCTGGTCAGGTAAGTTGGGTGGGTGAGGAATAAAATACAAACAAATAGGACAAACAAGATAAGGCACAGGGTCAGTGAGGGGCACAAAAGGTTGGGGGACATCATGATTAGTTTAAGGTAGGGGACAGTCCAAGCTCATACCCATCAGGATTGGGGACAGTGAGAATCTAGTCCTCACCCACAGAACTGTCATCACTGGCCCTTTACTTTGCTGCCTGCTGGAGTGCTTGACATCTTCTCCTCCTACAGACCATGAGGGAGAGCAGACTCTCTGTCCAGCATAGTCATATACCAATGGCTCTGTGCATGATCCTTCACACCATCCCTGGCATATCCTGGTGGGTGATGAAATTCCCACCTCTGACAGTACTGCTGGAGTGTACTACAGCACCAGCTTCTGTGGCACTGCTACCAGAGGGTACAGGTAGTGCAGGGGCAGCAGATCCAGTACTGCTAGGTTGGGTCCCAGATGTGCTGGGCATTGAAACTAAAGCCGTTAGAGCAGAGAGAGGCTGACCCACTTTTACTGACCCACTGTGCTGTGAAGCATTAATGATTTGTTACAGATGGATGACACAGAGGCATTTTGACAACACATAATAGAAAATATAAAAAAGAGGGATAAGGATTGGGGTTAGAGAAAAAAGAGATAAAATTGGTACCATCATATGTGACAATAAAATGTATTATCACAATAATACAACGATTTTATCTGAAATTTTACACTTGTGTGCATCTTAACAACTACAAACTATAATTACAGATTGCTGAAAGTAATCCTTGCAATGTGCATATATTACACATATGCTTGTTCCAATTATACAGATTACAGTTAACAGAAGGGATTGTATGCCACTTGCATAGCTTTTTAATTTATGAAATATTGTTAAATAATTGCAGTATTGTATAGTTGTTAATGGTGGTATTTGAACCCACAGCTACAGAGTTATGCACGCATACTTGCTTTTACAGTTAGGATATGCATGCTACTACTGTATAGAAGAGAATAGTGTTTCACATTAACTTTTAAATCTACAAGACTTCCCTTGTGTTGCATTCACACCATGTGCTTCCCTTAGTCTCTTCAAATTTTCAGTGAGAGCTTGCTGATTCTCCATTATCTCAGGATTAGCTGCTAGAAGAAAAGAAAAGAAAAGAATAGAAGAGCATTATGCATACCAGTCTTACCTATATTGACCTTTCTATATATTATAAATTCTCATTATTACCATACTTACACAGCTGTGGAATGTTGCTAGTTTGGAACTCATCAAACCACTACCTGCACCTTTTTAGGTCATTAAAGTTTTACATATACTGTGTTCCAGTGTGTAGGATCCCAATTGCACTGGTTACAGACTGAGCCAAACTATTCCAAGCTTCAGACTTGTATTGGCAGCTAGATAAGTCCTCCTGCAAAAGCCTTTCACTGTGGCTCTTTGCCAGGAATCCAGTAAATATTCTGGACTCCTGAACACCCCATTTATGCCCCCTAAATAGGACACCTTCCTCTCTAATGCCATGCATGTCTAATCCCAAGAGTAGAGCAATGGAAAATGATGATTTCCTGCCAATTCCTGTTATAGTATTTACTAATAGTGTGCAAACCTGAGCAATGATGCCAATCACATTTGCATGATGTTAAGTAGAGAGCAACAGTGCTAAACAGAGAGAACATCAATTTTTCAAACTGATAGATTAATCTGACACTTGACATTAGTTTTAGGGTTCTCTACTGCTGTAACAGCTAGGTGACTTAACTTTGCAGACATGCACCGGGGGCATACATTTCATGACCTGACACATTTGTTTGGATTTATACACTACTAAATTGATTTTTACAGTGTGGGATTAATACCTATGCATAAGGGACAAAACATTTTCTTCCATAAAAGTGATTTTCTATCTTTGTCACAGGATAAGTACTTCTTACACCTAGCCATGTATCATTGATGAACACAGAGGACAAATTGAGGTGTTAACCACGTATATGTCTAACAAGGTCCTTATATATGTATTATATTCATTTTATGGTAGACAGTACTCAGTCATACATCTGAACCTTCAAAACACAATAAGGGTGCGTTATCCCTCATGCATATAATTCAGATCAGCTCTTAGGTTCATAGGTTCATAGGTTTATACTAGGCTATCTGCCCTAAGGCATTTATAAGCCTAGCCCAAATTATTGTGGCTTACGCCACCCCTTATATGAAAAAATACTGTGCCCATTAGTTTGTTGTGCCTCTGTCCAGCAGTTGCAGAGATGATTCCCGGTAAACCTCGATCTCCCATCCACAGGTCTAGATTTCTCTTGAACAGAGTCAGCGAGGTGCTCTGCCTCACATGGACCGGGATTTTATTCCACAGCATAGGGAGTCTCTGAGTGATAAATCTATCCCTCCAGCACGTCCTATTTATATCCGTGCTAAGGTTTAAGTCGCTTGCTCTAGTGGTTTTGGTGGATTTGGATTTTTTGAGGTGGAGCATGTCCATTAATTCCGGGTTGGACATGGCCTTGTATGTCAGGCACATGTCACCTCTGAGCAGGCGGTATGTGACTGAATAGAGCTGGAGTTTCTTCAATCTGGCAGCATATGACAGATTTTGGAGTCCCTTTATCCTTTTGGTGAGGAACTTTTGGGGTCTCTCCAATTGCTGCAGATGTCGGGTGAGATACATCCCGAATGGGGCATTGTACTCGATCATTGGTCTGATAAGTGAAGAGTACAGGGAACAATGACCTCACTAGATCTGGATGTGAATCCCTTCATGATCAGGTGGGCAATGTAGAAGGTCTTTCTAACCACTTTAGCAATGTGAGTGTCAAAGAAAGGCCACTGTCAACCTGGGTCCCCAGGTCCCTGATAACCTCTTCTGTGCTTAGTGGATTGCCACCTATATGGTAGCTTGGAGTTACCTTGTTTTTCCCGAAGGGTATGACTATACATTTTTGGCGTTTAACTTCAGGCCATGGCTCTGGCACCAGCTATCTGTTTCCGTGAGTCCCTTCTGAAGGATATCCGTGTCCGATGCACTTTCCACTATGGCGCCCAGTTTGCAGTCATCTGCAAACTTTGTCAGCCAAAGTCCTCCCATGTTGGCCTGTACTTCTGAGAAGTAGATGCCAAACAATAGGGGGCCAAGGACCGAGCCCTGTGGGACACCACTTGTGACCGGTGTGGGATTAATAACTTATAAGTGTTATTTAACATAATGTGAAATGGAACAACAGTAAAATATCTGGAATTTAGTGTATTAGAACCCAGGACCCTGTGTATGGCAGACCTAAACTTACATATGTTGCCACGGGAAAATTAAAATGCCACTTGGATATTTTCCTGTTCAGTACTATAATCTGAACAGTCACAACAGTAAAAATATGTTACACTTCCTATATTAGTACCGAGGAACATCTGTATTAAAGCCCTTCACTTACACCTGCTGCCACAGGAATAGTTAAATAACAGTAGCATTGTTCCCTATTCATTCTTAACTGCTATGTGTAACTGCCATGCCACACTGCTTACCGTGTTTGCACAGTGCTCCGCAGAATTAATAGAATATATCTGTTTTGAAACTGATGACTGTCTACAAGTGTTGGATAGCTGCAGGTGGTGAAGAAGCTTGCTAACTGCCAAGCAATGTCACTTAGTGGTGTTGTGTGATGGAAAGTGAAAACTACAACAATCCATCCTTTTCAACTTTTACACTGTATACCCCTATCTGCAAGTGTTCTGTATGCTTCCAATGCGGGCCACTAGTTCAGGACTTCCACTAAGTATCACACAAATGAGATAAGCACAGCTAAACTTCACATTCATTGGGTTTCTCCATTTCCTTTGCGCTAAGTCATGCACTGCATAAACACTGGCATTTAAAGGAAAACTCCACCCCAGAACTAAAAAATTTTTTTTTTCAGTCTATCTTTGTTTCCAGATCTATTTTAACACCTAAAATTGACTCTAAGTGCTTTATTTGTAATTTTAGTCTGTTTACCACAACATGGCTACCGATGGGGCTTGCTATATCAACATGATCTTCTTTTCCTTCAAGCCTTTCTCTTTCCCATAAAGCATTTCAAGTCTCCTTTCTGTGACTCATGCCAGACATAAGGAAGTAACTGTGAATTCCCATTCCATTGCCATATAATGGGAAATTTGTGACTCACTGTCAGTTTGTATTCCTTCTGTGTTAGGTCTGCTCCTTTTCTTTTGCTAATCATCCTTATTTATGTTTATATCAGAGCTTGCTTTACAGTATAATATGAAGTTATCTAACAGCAGCCAGAGTTGTAGCTAAATTGGATGCCTTTGTTCTAAGTGTTCTTTTGTAGTCCAGCATGAATTGACAGTCCCCTCCTCTCACACTGCTGCAGAGGTGTGAAAACTGTCACTGCAACTGACAGCTCAGAATTGAAAGGAAGGCAGTGCCATTTCAAATGTCTTCCCCTCTGCCTGCAGAATCATTTAGTTATTTACTTTGTTTGGCAGCAGCAGAAAGATTTATGTAAACAATTTCAAATTACACTTCGTAAAACAGTTGCGGATAACTTTTGATTATTTCATTGTGTTCACTTTTTTATTTCCTCCTTACTTCTACAAGACATTATTATGTTAATTTATTTTTGCTTTACAATCTCTTTGAGGAACATCAGCCTAGTGACATGTTGTTTCTGTATTTTCCATGACATTTGCATAATCTCCACACATTTTAAAGGACTGTAAAACAGTAGATTACAAACCTGTGTCTATGATGCTGGCACAGTAAAAGAATGTACTGAAAACTCACTGTATTCTATACTCCATGCAGTGAATTTTTTTTTCGGGGGGGGGGGGTGCTACTAATTATTTTGTGCATGTATGCATTATGCCATGGAACAACTAGTCACCATCCCCACAAGAGGAGAAAACATACTTGATCTCATCATCACGAACATGGGATCAAAATGTTCAACATCGGAAGTATACCCCTCACTGGTGAGATCAGATCATAAACTAATCTCGCTGGAGGTCCCTCATCTAACCCCCTTATATCTGGAGGTAAAAAAGACCACAGTGAAAAAACTTCTAAAAAGCTTCGATTTCACTTACTTCTAAAAACTAAGTGTGGTCTCCTTTAAGCGCCCCTGAGCCAGTGGTGTAAACATTACCTCAAACCCACTTTAAGAATCACTTACAAATGCCTTCTACCAGCACCCTACAGGACTGCATGGATCAGGCAATCCCAAAACAAAACTAAGACTCTCTGTACCAAAGGCAAGCTGGCGTCAGTCTGGTGGACCCCAGCACATAAATAGCTCCACTACAACAAAAAGGAGGAAGCTACTACAAGATAGAGCCAAGAATCCTTGAAAGGTAAGACACCTTTGAGTGATTACTAAGTAAAAACTAAGCAAAGCTCTCATAAAATCATCCAAGGCAAATTTTGAGAGAAAATCACAAGAGACTCTAAAGAGCACAATCATAAAGGCCTTCTTTAGCTATGTCTTAGAAACCTAGGAAGGAAACTCCCCAGATATGCTCAGAATTAGTCTCAAAAAATGATGCGGAAAATTACTGAACCTACACACATTGCCAACATACTGGGCTGACAGGTTTAGTGCAAACTTCTCCCCCATCCCCCCAAAAAGGAGAGATATCTATTCCAGAGGATTGTAGCCCCCCCAAACATCTCCAACGCCCAGGTGAGAACTGCCCTCACTAAGGCAAAAAACTTTACAGCATCCATGGGACCCGGATGGGTGTCCCCTGACCTTAGGCTTCCACGAACTCAACTGAGGAATTAAACCCACAAGTTAGGGACATTAGCTGTTTAATCTTAGCCCTCACCTCAGGATACTTACATTACCCAAGGAGTAGTGGGCGCGACCTGGCTAGATGTGGTCCCACTTCCCATAAGGGCGTGGTCCTCCACCAGACCCTGGAAATTACTGCCCCCATTAGCTTGAGCAAGCCTTATCTGCAGAAGCCATGGAGAGGATCATAATGGGACTCACTTATAACAAAGAACCATAGGAACTTACCAGACTTTAGATCTAACCCAGTTTGCAGGCTTTTGTCAAAGGCAGATCCTGCCCTCTTAAACTTGGTTGACTTTTCGAGACAGTCACCAAGGCCA
>NC_056741.1:94239972-94325279 GCF_019279795.1 Protopterus annectens
CAGGGGGCTTCCTCACCTCTGGCAAATGGTGTGAAGCAATGATAATCTCTGTGCCTTGTTATAGAGGGAGTATTATCAGACCAATCATACCAAATTTTTGTCAAAACAAATATATGAGTGTGTACAAGCTTCAGGAAGGTCTCCAAATCAGGTCAGTTGTTGTTCTAAACATTAAGTAGAGCCAGTTTAATGCAGACCAGGATAGAATTTGTGAGTGAAGAATTATAGCAAATTCAGGGGTTGCTTTTTGGCATTGGCTGCCCCTACCCCCACCCATTAAACAAAGAAAATAAAGAAAGAAATAGTACTTTGTGAAGCTGACTTCTATTTCTAAATTTAAAATAAAAGCCAACGTTCCATGGAACTCCACACATGAGGAAGTGCAGACTTTGGAGTAGATGTGACACAGAAAAAGAAACTTGGCTAATTTACTTTCCATCTGTTTTAAAAGCAGCCTGGCAAAGGCAGGCATTAAACTAATTCCAATGAGCAGTCTTGTTGAAGGAATCAGAAACATCACTCAACAAGTGGCTTAATAGTCCAGAGGATGAAGCAGTGAGGAGCCCTTCTTACTGAGTCAAGCTGCCTCAGGTGATTGAGGCAGCTTGTGACTGAAAGTAAAAGAAGGAAAGAGAGAATGACCTTGGGAGTTTACAAGCATGAGCATGGGAGCTATTTTTTAAAACAGTTACTTTTTTTTGTACTGCTATTTTGCCTTCTACTGCCAATATACAGAAATGGAAGGTAAGTATTTAATTTAAAATGTGTGTCTGTGCTGCTTATGTAAGTGTGTATATATATATATATATATATATATATATATATATATATATATATATATATATATATGTATATATATATATATATATATATATATATATATATATATATTTGTGTGTGTGCATATATACGTGTGTACATATATCTATGTGTCTGTGTGTATATATATATATATATATATATATATATATATATATATATATATATATATATATATATATATATATATATATATATATATATATATATATATATATATATATATATATATATATATATATATATATATATATATATATATATATATATATGTCTACTACATTGGACCGACAGTCCACAACACTGACACCCATGAGTGGTCTGATAATACTCGCTCTATAAGATGCAAACTCTGTAAGTAGATCCTGGAACTCTCTTCCAGCTGATATTGCCTTACTTTCCACCTTAGGTCAATTTAAAACTAGACTCAAACAACATTTGTCACTTAACTGGCTATGTCAATGTATCAAGCCTGGCTAACTCGAATATGTAAAAATCTGTTAACCAGTTTACTGTGTAATTTAATTTAATCCTGACTTGTGCTCAGGACTAACTTTAACCTGTGGAACTTGTTTAACTTGCTTACTTATGTAATCTCTGTAAATAGTCTGTTTGTAATATGTAATGCTGGTATTATGTAATGCTGTATCTGCTTACCCTTGCAGCTTTTCTCCCCGGGCCTCCACTGAAAATGGACATGCATCCAGTCGGACTATCCTGGTCAACAAATGTAAAATAAAAATAAAAATAAATAAAAATCTACAGCACAAGAACGAAACCATAAAAACACAAAAGTTCACATGCCCGACAAACCACAATACTGACAGTTAACAAAACAAAACATTCGCTGTTCCACACAACACAAGCACACCAACAACCTAAAAGCCTACACTACACCTTGAACACAACTATCTGTGCACTAACCTTAACCCAAACCCTAACGCTAAGGTCCGTCACTATCACACACTTACCTTACCTGCACACTAACCCTAACTCACTTAATCCGCCCCTAACCCTCAAGTCCCTCACTATCGCACACTTACCTTACTTGCACCCTAACACTAACTCACTTAATCTGCCCCTAACCTTCAAGTCCCTCACTATCGCACACTTACCTTACCCGCACCCTAACCCTAAGTCCCTCACTATCGCACACTTACCTTACACTCACCCTAACCCTAAATCCCTCACTATCACACACACACCTTACACGCACCCTAACCCTACATCCCTCACTATCGCAATCTTACCTAGTCGCGCTCACACATTTCCCATGTCGGTGTTTTCACTGTCTGGATTCTGAGTTGTCAGTTATCTGCTCCATCGGTCTTCTGGTTTTGGTAATGTCATTGTCAATCTTCCAAGCTTTCGTTCTAACGTAGGGAACCCATATACATATATATATATATATATATATACATATATATATATATATATATATATATATATATATATATAAATATACATATAGTGTGTGTGTGTGTGTGTGTGTGTGTGTGTATGTACACACACACACACACACACACACACACACACACACACACACACACACACATACACATATACAGTGGATATAAAAAATGTACACACCCTTGTTAAAATGCCAGGTTTTTGTGATATACAAAAATGAGACCACAATAAATCATTTCAAAACTTTATATAAAATATAAAAAAAAAAAACATACAATAAGCTGGTTGCATAAGTGTGAATATCCTTAAACTAATAAGGGGGGAGGTGTCCTTGATTCTGCAGAATTTATGTCAACTTTTTTCTCATATTTTCATGTTTTCTTTTCTGGCAAATCGATAAGCATTGCACTCATTTAGTAATAATGACAGGCTTCTAAAGCATGCAGATGCAAAACCTGTTATTTTGTCAAATTTCTAGGTATATAAAGGCGATGGCTGCCACTTATTATAGTCCTATGCCCAACATTAGTTTTACCTTTTTCCTTGACTCTTGAGCTAACAATTACATGGTGGTGGGGTAGAGAGTTGCAATGTTTTTTCACACCATACACCTATTCTGACAGCAGTGAGATGAGATGACAAACTCCTGTATGGCAGTTATTCACATATTTATGTATTCATTTCACACAATCAAACATCTGAATGAATACAGTCACAGCCATACAAGTTGCTGTAACTCATGGGCTAATTTGTGTGTGTGAAGGAGGGAGTAGAGGCTGTTAATTGTCCCAGATAATCAGGTTTCTGGTATTTTGCCTTATATTTTGGTCTGTTCCTCATAAAGTTTTTTTTGGGCTAATAAATAAGGATTGCAGTTCTAAATAATGATGTGAGACATGAGTTTCAGACTTAAAAACCTTCAAAAAAGCATATTGATGCAAAGCCTATTATTCTAGCAGTTTCTAATTCTATAAATGCAATAGGTGTGACTGACGTTGGTCCTCTTTCACCATTAATTTTTGCCTTTTCCTTATTTCTTGAGCTCCTCCTCAATTGAGCTGATGACTCTAACCTAGAATACTTTCAATGATGTTGAAAAATGGTCCGCAAACCATCAGCTTATCTTAAACCCCAACAAAACTAAGCTGGGGTTTTCCCCCACCTGTAAGTCTTCTTCACCATTCTTTACCATAAGATCCAGTAATGGCACTCTTATATCCCCAGATATTCACACCAAACTCCTAGGGGTCAGTCGACAATACCCTAAAATATGATACCCATGTCAATCAAACCATCAAAACCATCAACAAAAAACTTGGCTCCCTTTATAGGATCAAACCTTTCCTCACTCCATTTGCAAGACCTTCTATCGCTCACTCCTCTTACTGTCTACCCTTCTCTATGCCTCCCCCCTTTTCACTAACTTGAATAAAACCACTCATAGTAAACTTGGAAGCTGTTACAACTATATTGCTAGATTTACTACAGGTACAACCTTTAGGACCCACCACTGTATCAACTTAATTCAAATAGGTTGGCTTGAATGGATTAGTCTTCTCCAATGCAACCAACTTATAATAGCCCACAAAGTTCTAAACCACCCTGATAAGACACCAGTACTAAACAAGATCATTACTCCCTACAGCAACCTGAGGTCACTGCGCTCTGCTGACAAACTGTTGGTCCAAACAACAAAAAGCATAAATGTGGCTGTTGACTCTATTTGTCATCTCTGTAGGCAAAACTTGGAACTCTCTACCTGCTGAACTTACTATCCAGCCCCCTCTAACCCAGTTAAAAAAAAGCCTCAAACTACACTTTCAAATGTACTGGCAATGTCCCTGTTCAAAACCTGACTAACACCCACCCCCTGGTATTGGATATCCTGCCTAATTAAATCTGTCATTTGACTCTAAAATGTATATGACTTTGCTTTGTGGCATATTTAGAGCTCGTTACAGGATAAAGTCCTTATCTGCGTGAAACCTTGTGTGAAACTTTATTTGCCTACCATGTTCTATAAATGGTTGTAACCTTATTGAAGACTTTAAACTATGTTAATTTGTAAATGCTACTTCGTGATGTATGTGTGAAGGTTGTGCAGCATCAGGCGCACGTGACGCATAAAATCAACTACCAATCATTAGTAGACCGGAGTTCCGCTTATGGCATACCCCTAACTGGGAAAAAAGCGAAAGACACAAACAATGTAATGTAATCTACTAACTTGAAGCTTTTCTCCCCGGGCCTCTGTTGAAAATGGACATATATCCAGTCGGACCATCCCGGAAAACAAATGTAAAATAAATAAATAAGGGACTGAGACATAAGTGGGGGACTGGGGTACACTGTATTCCAACAGCACTGGAATGGCATGATCAATTCCTGCGTGGCCATTACTTATGCATTCATTTCTTTGCCATCAAATATCTGAGATGTTCATCACAGTTATGCAAATGGCTATAACTGATGGTCAATACTGTGTATATGTACATATGTGGGAGAGGGTTAAACTAAATTACTGTGGCCAGTTATAATTTTCATTTTATTACATTCTGATATAAGAGGAGTATGTAGTCAATAAAGTTGGGCTTAACTGCAGGGCAAAGGGGCTCCTGTAGATGAAATTGTGACTGACGCTATTGGCATTTGTTCACTTTAAGTGATCCTTACTCTGGCTTTGTAGATGTATGCTCTTGTGTGAATCCAATTGGAATACTTTGTATCTGCTATTAATACAATCAGATACCTAAGTCTGCCCAGTCAATAAACTGACTGTGATTCTTGAGTATGGAGATTGTCTGTGATAATGTCCGTGTGGATGGGTGGGTGGGCCTGAGGTCCTGTGTATCTAAAAGGAACAATTTGGTTATATTTTTTTCACTTTACATAATAATACAACATCAATATTGTACTCAATAACTGGCTGCCTGTGGTAATCTGGGCAGGATGTGTATGAAACGTGTGATTGTAACTGATCAATGGTAGAGTATTGTATCAAGTATTGTTGCCATTTAACAATGTTTGGTTCTCTTGGTTGAGTTTCTGGCTGTAAATCTTTCTGTGTGGAGTTTGCATGTACTACCCTTCAATATGTGGGTTTATCAATGTGCATTGGTTTCTCCTCCCAGACCCTCAGCTTTATAATATATATCTCTGGTCATTCATGCTTTTACATTCACCTCAGGCTAACCCCAAAGGGAAACACAAAGGCAATTATCTTTTTTTTTGTCGGTGGGGTATGAAGGAATGCACTATTTCCCAGATATGATTTATATATATAAGCTTTAGACATAACTTATTTTTTGTGAAATTAAAAATAAGATCAAATTTCTTTCTTTCTTCACTCAAGATTTTTTGTCAGGCCATCATTAAATCCAAAGGTTGTAAAAAACCTCAAAGATGCATGTCAGTACATCTAGAACCCTATATCTTCTGGGGCCTAGTGGGTCCTCAGACTTGTAGCTTAATTAAGTTACTTCCTCCAGACTTATTACAGTGGAGTCTTGGTCAGTTGGCATGTTTTTGAAATCTTGGAGAAGCAAAGAAAAAGTAAGATAAAGTGTCAAAAATAAAGTTATATATCTGGATGGTGTGGAGGCAGGGTCAGAGGCAAAGAGAGGAGAGGCACTGGAGAGGTGGAGAGAAGGTTAGTTTGCATTGGGGGATACAGGGTCATTTCTCTATGGCTGCATCTCACATAAGCCTGGTCTTCTTGATTGCAGGCTAGCATCTGAGGTGTATATAGTCAGTAAAATGGCTATGAGTGGGTACATACTGAGGCAGTCCATGCATAAAAGTAAATGACACAGTCTATTGTTTGATCAGTTAATGGACACTGACTTACTGTAATAGACCCCACTCCCTTCCAGTTAGCCTCACCCATTCAGATGCTTCCCGCAGGCCCCTTCTTGTTTTGAGGTCATCAGCTACCATTGAGCAAATTCACTTTGTTTAAAAAAGGCACTACGGTATATAAAAAGTATTTGACAATATGTGAGAATCCTGAGGAGAGAGGCAAGGGTCATCTTTGGTAGAGCAGTCCAGCTTGTCAGTCATAACCTCCAATGCTAACACACACTGAATCACTCCAGAATGATGCTAGTTAATAGGATAATTTTTGAAAAATAAAAAACTGCACCCGCCAACAAGTAAATAACGGAAGCTGAGGCTCAAAGGGACGATGACAAAGGATGAAAAACTGAAATTCTTTAATAAAAAGACTAAGTGCTTTCACCAAAATACAAACATCGGACTTCATCAGAGTAAAAAACACTACACACTGAAGTCCTTATATATTACTAATTAGTCATATAACCTACTATACAATTAAACATTTAAAAACATAGTAACCTCACAAAATTCAACTTTCACTTTAAATAAAAGCAATGCACACCATATATACAAAACAAAAAAAAAGCATAACATAAAGCACAGTGAATAAATCCATAAACCAACTTATATTAAACAGAGATGGCTTACTTATAAACACACAGAACCATATTGTTCTATACCATTTGTGCTCTACATTTTAAAACACTAGCAATAGAACAAGCCTTATTAATGCCTGGATGTTGCATGGCATTCCACCTTAGCTGACACACTAACACTTTACGTTTTAATATATTTTTAAAATCACCACCTGGAAAATTCAATTCAACTTTGTCAATTATAAAAAGCAAGCACTTTTTAAAATTAATACATACTGTAGAATAAGTATACCGTGTATTACTATTTTCTTGTTCTTAATGTCCCTCACATGTTTGGCCATACAATTTCTAAGCTTTCTTGTAGCCTTCCCCACATACAGTGCTAGACAGGACATACAAGAAGCCACATAGACTACCATTTCAGTGTTACACGTACATCTACCTGGACATTGGCTAGTTCTATCATATCCTGAAATAGCAACATATGGTCCACCATTAATATACTTACACCAGCTACAAAATCCACATTTATTCATTTTTGATTTCAATCTATTAATGTTCAACTTAGAACTGGACTCAAACCAAATCTTCAAGTTCTTACCCCTACTATATGTTACCATAGGTTTGTTACCTAGTTTTGCTTAGCACCAAAGTCTGTAAACTGTTTCCACACACCACCTCAAGGTAAACCTGTAAGCAAGACATTATCAACATGAAACTAAACCTTGTTCTTAAACTGGCAAAGAGAAACACTCTTAATAGTTGGGTAATCTTTATTAGTCTGAGGAAACACTCACTAGGATGTTTTACAGCTTATATCCATTAAGGAGTTGTACTGTTAATGTGAGGTTGTGGCAAACCTAGCTCTCAGCTGTCTCTAATTTTGTAGAAATTCCTGATTTTTCCTTCATATTTTTTCTCTGTCTTTAACAACATGTTTTTCTTGCAAATCACTGAGGATTACTATTAGTAAGTCACTAATGCTAGACATTAAACATTCATACAGTTTATTGAGAGAATACACGTTGGTGGAAAACCAGTTGTTTTTCTTACCTTTTAACTGAACAGAGGTGATATCTAAAAATGCCATTGAATTTGGGCCTTTTTCCTCCATTATTTTGTGACTTTGTCATGTGGGTAGAGGATCTGAGCAAATCAAAATAACAGTCCTGCACACTAATTAAAAATAAGGAAACATTTGATTATGTTTATAACACCCTGTACATGGGTTGAACACTGCCTGCTTCACTGTGGCATAAAATGTGAGACAGCAATACTGTAAACATTTATATGAATGCTGTTAAATAGAAGGATTGAGATAGTTATGAAAAGTAATTGTGACTAAAGCTTGCCTATATAATCCGTCTAGAAAATATATAATCATCCTCAGTGGCTGGTGCACATGTCCTAGACTGTATATGTGGAAGTGAAACAATTTTTGTTTCTCTCTTGAGTTACAAAATTCAAAATCTTTTAAGTATTTTAAGTTATGCACTCTAGTTGCACAGACAGTTAATAAATATGTATTGAGATATGGGTTTCAGATATAACTTGTACAGTGGTCAGAAAGAAACACATCCAAGTGTGTTTTTAAGAAGGAATTTGCATTTTACTATAACAAAGTATGACTAGTGAAAATATTAAACGTCCTTCATCTGTCTGTATTAAATGGTCTAATAAAATGCAGTTTTACTTGATTTAAAACACAGAGCTGTTGCATAGAATGACGATTCTAAAAGTAATTAGGCTGAACCTGTGTTGGCTATCTAAAGATATAAATTACATTAATGTTGACTGTTGAGAGACACTGACAGATATGAACAATCTAATGATGTTATTATTTAGTAAAGCATTTAGTAAAATGTTAAATGTATAAGTTCTACCATACTGTTATACTGTCTTTGGTTTACCAAATATCCTTTAAAACAGTAATGGGCATGAACATAATTTGGACCAAGGTAAGCAATATATGCAGGCAAGACACAATTGGCATCCAATGAAGTTTTAAATGAAATGGAGCTGGTAAGAACATATGCTAATTTATAGTGTAGTCTGAAGATAATCATAGAGCAATCTCTTGCCAGTGATGTCTTCTTTCTGTCATATAAGTCCAATAGTTCAATTGGCTATCTTTTTATTCACTGAGTTGATTAATCTGCCAAGATTCTCATGTTAATTATTTAAACGTTGAATATTATTTCACATACCTTTCTCCAGCCCTGATGCCATCTCTAACGTTACTTTTTCAGTCTGAACTTGTTCTAATGTACTGTATGGGTCCTCACTTGGAAACTGAAGCCCTTCATATGTCTTTTCTGACTCCATAGTATTTTTCTGTTTGAAAGGACAAGTGACCAGGAAATCTCAAAAGACAATGTGCTCCTTTAGTCTTTTTTGTTTGCTCATATTATGGAAATCTTTAGCTCATAGTTGAGTTATGGGGTAGATTTGTAAAACAGAGAAGTTGCAAGATGTACTAAGCAGTATTAAAAAGGGAAGCTGTTACATTAAAACTGCAAAAAAGTGCAAAGCCTAAGACATGAAAATAAAATGTGTGATCTCTGTGGTCAGTATATATTTTTTGAAATATTGTATAACATATCTCAGATATGTTCCACTAATCATCTTTTACGCAGCAGTAAATTTCAGAGCTCATAAAAAAAAAGCTAGTAATGACTGAAAGATCATTTGGTATTGCACATCCTTTTCATAGAAAGACATCTGAAAAATTGCTTTCAAAAAGAAAGTGTTTACATTACTATATAACAGCTAAGGGATTGTAGTTGAAAAAGAACAAAAATTGGAAGGGTATA
This sequence comes from Protopterus annectens, assembly GCF_019279795.1. NCBI lineage: Eukaryota > Metazoa > Chordata > Ceratodontiformes > Protopteridae > Protopterus > Protopterus annectens. Next base: position 94,249,445 of record NC_056741.1, read on the forward strand.
TGTGTCATAAGTGCAGCTCTAATATTAAATAAATACAGGAAAATGCATTTTAAAACTAGAAAAGTAAAAGTATACAACAAATGTGAATTGTGACCCCATACTCCCTGGAGGGACTGCATATGCCATGCACACCTGGAAAGTTCCAGGTGGAGTATATCTACACTGTCCACATTTCTGAAAGGGTTCAGTTATGGAATATTAGAAGAATAAAAGTAGCCTAATATCTATCAGACTCAAACCACAAACATAATACAAACTCACAGCCCCTTGAAGGTTGATGTTCTGCTCATCATATGGTGTAATGCAGCTGACATCATCCTTAAGTGAAGTAAAACATAATAGAATGCAAAGGATATCAGCAACACAGAATCACACAGTTACCCTACCCCTTACTTTAATACTAGGATGTAATGCAACAGGACAGATGGCCACACACTCCACCATAGCATAACTCTCAACAAGAGTATCCTGAGCACTAACCTATCCCTTCATTCCCATATTATGTGAATACATGGAGACTGAGGAAAATACCTTAATGAATTGCATGTTATTGTGTATGCAGAGTAGAGTAGGGGATGAGTATTAATACTTCCCTGATGCTGTCTGTCCTTGTCTGTTATGATGACTGTGTCAAACTAGCAACAACATTTATATCTCATTGTTGCTGCTATGTAGGTAATATCTTTTATTGGAATAGTCTGAATATATGTCCACATAATAAAACTGAATAAAACAGTTGCAAGACAAATTTTGTATGGTGTTGCTCTTTCAAGTCACTCGATAGTTTATTTGTTAGGCTTAAATGCTTATATAGAGTCATAATGGATGGTGTCTATGTATTCAAAAACTCATACACTTAAATAGGGAAACAGTATTCATGCGAATGTAATAGAGCATCACCACAAAATACATGCCTTATTTCATACAGTTTCTATAGCTACATTCAGATCTTCATCGATTAGTAAATTGTTCTTCTGTTCTTGGTGCTATATTTATACCCATTGGTTAGGTACAGTGTGCAGCTTTTTATCATGGCAGTTAAAACTAAACAAGTCAAATGAGGAAAACATTCTTACCCAGTCATGCTTATAATACGTGATGCATGTCCCATCACATGAGATTATCACCATTGTATGTAGTCTGAGGCTGGCTGAGTAGTATTAATGTCTGGACCACATTCAGGCAAACGTCAAGCAAAATATGAACTCCATGTCATACGATGATTATTAAAACCAGCAGACTTTTTATTCTTGCTATCTGTTCTTAAGTCTTTTTTTTTTACCTTTGATGTATTTAACTCTGTTTTTCTCTTCATTCTGCCCAGAGGAGCAGTGAAACAAGTCAAAAATTCTGTCAAAGCACAGAAACATGTTCATATACATTTACTAACCTTCTCATATTAATGTACCATGAGAACAAGTGTACATCTCCCAGAAGTACAAATGTATTAGGATGCAGACTCAAGAATGTACAATGGCATGAGCTACAATATGTCTTCTGACAGTCTGCTTCATGCATGCTTCTGAGTTTTCATGAAACTTTACATCCTTTCCCTGCCCTTTTCAGTGCCATTAGATGATTGGATGCCTGATGAAATTCTGAGTATTGTAGGGGCATTCCTTAGAAAATATGAATTGTAGTTTTCATTGTAGAAGAATATTTCCTAATTCTGAGGTTGTGGTATCTCTGTGTATCCCCAACTCACAGGTACAGTGATCTCAGAAACAACATATATCTATTCATGGCTACTACAGGTGTTCACACGCTATTACCTCACAACACTCCTGATCACTGCAACTTGTTCGGAAAAGCAACTGTTTGAACTCCCATAGGCACATCCTCCTGCTTGTACATAGCCCTCCCCACACCCTTTACAACTGTATCATCCTACCAGATCCTAAACTCTAAGCTCAAACGTCCCACCAGTTCCCAGCCTACTCTTGCTCCCTTATCCTAAACCTCCACTCCCTCTCCCTAAATTGAAATTGCCAGATCACTCCCTAACTCTAAAAATCCCCTCTCGCTCCCAAAACATAATCCTCCCTTCCATCTCCCTAACCCTAAACTCTTTTCACTATTTAAAGTTAAATGTTTGAATCACAGCTTGTTTTTTGAGCTTTGAGACCAATATGTACAGGTTGTGCATTTGTAATAGGCAATCACTCATAGGTCATAGAGAAGGGGCGGTAGGAAACGTCAAATGCCCGTAATGCAGCATTAGATATTAGTTGTTGACATTAGCTATTACTTACTTATTGATCCATTTTTCTTATTTTTTGATTTATATATATTTTTATTTTAAGTATAGTTGATTTAGGCATCAAGGGTCCAGTTAGTTTCTTTATTTTTTAGCACATTTGTTTGCCTTTACCACCACCACTGCTCCTCTGTCATTAGCTCATGTATTACTTCATGTAAGGAGAGAGGGCAGAGGAAGGGTCATTCAATGGTAATCAAGGGAGGAATTTTTACTATATGAACAGCTATACTGTAACCCCACCCATGGTACCGAGTGATAAAGCCCTTACTGAGACACAGATGACCTGTGTTCAAGTAGCAGGTATGGAAGCAGAAGAGAGAGAGCTGGGAAAATGATAGTAAAGTGGCATATGGCTAACCCAATCTAGAGAAGGAGGAAATTTTATTTGATACTGAATGACACCCAGTGTGAGCTCTGGGGGTTGAATTTTGTGAAGTCTGGGAAAAGTGTAAGTGTTGCCCCTGTGAAGCAGCGTAGGTCAGGGGGTAGTCACATGGGGAAGTCACATGCTTTTCCCCATTGGCTGGAAGCGTTGCATCCATCAGAGCTGTTGTGAGGATGTTAGGAGCTTCAAGGGCTGGGGAGGCAATGTTATTTTTGTGTGGACGATGGTCTTGATCAACACTTACTTCAGAGGGTGCATGAAGGGCTTGTGATAAGTTTGTACCCTATTGTAAGAATGACTGGGCCAGTTGGTCACAGGAAGTGATGATTGGTTTGCATGGGGAATGCAATAAAAAATAAATAAATAATCAACTAAACCATAAACACGGCATATTTTCATTCAGCAGATTACTTGTTCTACATATGTAATGATCCCTGCACTGCCACATACAACAAGCAAAACATACCCTTCCTGCTGTGACTTTCTACACTATTCAGTTTTGTCATCTCAGAATGTGTTGGTTATGGATAAAAATTTACCAAGAAGAAACCACTTATTCAGTTAAACAAGAATGAGATAAGACAAGGAATTTTAGCATGTAATTCACTTTAATCTTCGCTTTCGACTCACTGACTTCATCAGAATGATGATAATGATAACAGACCATAGCCAAGAAGGAGAACCCAGTTAATTTATCACATATTGCATGATGCGGAAATTGTAGATAGAGACACACTACAGGAACTCTGCAACCTCCTTCGTCTTCAACTCAGACTCGGGGCAAACTGAGTGGAACCAGTAGCAGTGGAGACAAAGGTATGTGTATCCCTGAGAACTTTAGCTACAGGAACCTTTCAGAGACAAACTGGGGACATGATGGGGGTTTCAAAGGCATCAGCATCCAGGATCCTCCATCAATTCTTAAATGCTGTGCTACAACATTCCAGTGACCTCATATATTTTCCCTGTACTCCCGAGTACAGGGCCACAAATATTCAAGAGTTCTACCCTGTAATGCACTACCCTGAAGTACTAGGTGCAAAAGATTGTACACATAGGTTCATAGGTGTGTACTAGGCTAATGGCTCTGGAGTCTTTACAAGCCTAGCCCATATAAGTGCCCTGGCATCGTGCCACCCAAAGTCAGTTCCCAGCGCCTCTATCAAGTAGAGCCACTGCAGTAATCCCCGGGGTGAACTTTCTATTTCCCATCCACTCATCAAGATTTTTCTTGAAGACAACCAGTTCATAGGTAGGTACTAGGCTATTGGCCCTAGGGCCTATATAAGCTTAGCCAAAAAATGTACCCTGGCTTTCGCCACCCAAGAAAATTATTTTCCTGTGTCTCTGTCGATCAGAGCCACAGAAGTGATCCCTGGGGTGAATTTCCCATTTCCCATCCAATCATCAAGATTTTTCTTGAAGAGTACTAATGAGGAGCTCTGATTGACATAGATAGGTAGTCTGTTCCAGAGTATGAGAAGTCTCTGGGACAGGAATCTATCCCTCCAGCATGTTCTGTTTATTGTGGTGACAAGGTGTAGGTCACTAGAGCGTGTAGCTTGGAGGGATTGGGATTTCTTTAAGTGGAGCATGTCCAACAGCTCTGGGTTTGACATAGCTTTGTATGTTAGGTAAAGATCGCCCCTGAGTAGGCGATATGCGATGGAGTAAAGCTGTAGTTTTTTGAGACGGTCTGCGTAGGGCATCTGTCTGAGGCCAGTAATCCTCTTTGTGAGGTATTTCTGTGGTCTTTCCAGTTGTTGTAGATGTCTTGTGAGGTACATACCAAAAGGGGCATTGTACTCTATAATGAGTCTAATGAGTGATGAGTAGAGGGGAACAATGACCTCTTTTTTTCTGGATAAGAATCCTTTTGTGATGAGATGAGCCACGTAGAAGGATTTTCTGACCACTATGGTGATGTGATTATCAAAGGAGAGACTACTGTCCACCTGTGTCCCAAGGTCTCTTATCACATTTTTGGCATTAAGTAGACTACCAGCTATGTGGTAGTTCATGGGTACAGAGTTTTTACCAAAATGGATGACAATACGCTTTTTGGCATTGAGCTTCAGGCCATGGCTTTGACACCAGGTATTTGTCTCAGGGAGGCCCTTTTGTAGTTTGTCCACATTGTTAGGAGTTTTGATTATGACTCCTAGTTTGCAGTCATCTGGAAACTTTGTTAGCCAAAGACCTTCTGTTTTAGCCTGCACTTCAGAAAAGTAGATACCAAACAGGAGAGGACCCAGGACTGAACATATAGAAATCAAGGTAACACCTGGGGAACAGGGCAGGTTTTACCTAAATATATAGGGCTTCCACTTCATTGACTGCCAGGTTGTGTGTAATTCTAAGGGAATCATCTTGAATCTTGCTGAGTGTCCTTCCTTCGATTAGCTCACTGTAAAATGATGATTCTAAGGGAATCATCATTTTACAGTGAGCTAATCGAAGGAAGGACACTCAGCAAACTCGGAGCTACAATATATAACATTAAGTATCCTGTTTTTTGTTTATTTTGTTCTTTATTTCTTTGTTGTTTATAGTACTTTGTGTACTGTGTATTTTTTCTAGCTAGTTTCACTGTGTGTGAGGTATTAACTGGAAAGTGTCCACTCTTATTAAGCATCTGTTGGGTTGTTTGTTTATGATAACTTGTTGCAGTTAAACTCTTTTTTTCTAGTGGCTCCTTTAGCTGTTTAAAACTTTCATTTAAAGGCTCACTGCTGCTTTTCAGCTGTGAGTAACATTTCTGCAGTTTGTTCTGAGTAGTGGGGATATTTGTAGCATTTCCATATTCAGGCTTGTATTTGGGCCTAGTGTTTGTGGAGGCTGTGTGTCTGAGCACATAATTCAGGGACATCTTGTTTTAGCCAAAGCCATCAGGCATTTCAGTGAGAGAGAATTGTTTGAGGTCATTGGCTGACTGAGGTCTCCTGGACTACAGCTTAGACTAAGCACCTCATTGGTTCTTTTGAGATTTCTTTCTTAAAAGCTGTCTCAGGTTTCAACTTTCTGTTACCTAAGAAGCTCAGTTGTGAGTGTTCAGCCATTTTACAGTGAGCTAATTGAAGAAAGGACACTCAGCAAACTCGGAGCTACAATATATAACATTAAGTATCCTGTTTTTGTTTATTTTGTTCTTTATTTCTTTGTTGTTTATAGCACTTTGTGTACTGTGTATTTTTTCTAGCTAGTTTCACTGTGTGTGAGGTATTAACTGGAAATTGTCCACTCTTATTAAGCATCTGTTGGGTTGTTTGTTTATGATAACTTGTTGCAGTTAAACTCTTTTTTTCCAGTGGCTCCTTTAGCTGTTTAAAACTTTCATTTAAAGGCTCACTGCTGCTTTTCAGCTGTGAGTAACATTTCTGCAGTTTGTTTCCCACCCTTCCTCTCTGTTGGTATAGTGTTTTTATAGTTGGTGGCTTTGCAGTTGCCCGCCCCTAGTGTAAATTTGATCTGGGACCCTCCTCCCAGTCTAGTGTCATTACCTCATTCTACCCAGTACAGGGAGAGCATTTGCGAAGGCCAATCAGCTTCGTTTCTGCTACTCCTTTCTCTCTTTCCTTTCTCTCTTTCCAAAAAAAAAAAAAATGTATCTGCTGTTACTGTATTTGTTTTTTCCTACTTTATTTTGCTTTTGCGTCATCTTAAAAGTACTCAGTTGTATTTATTACTGCTTGGTGTAACTCATTCTAAGCCTTTTAGTTTAAGCACCTGGGCTTCAGACCAGTTTTACATTAGGAAGGTTTGTGGTCTGCACTGTAGTGGCAGAACAGGTAGCTTACATCCTTCTAAGTTGGGAACTGCTGATTGAGGGCTCAGTGTCTGTTATTCTAAAAGTGTATTAATTCTAGTTTAAGCACTTGGGCTTGAGGCCAGTTATTTTACATTAAGAGGGTTCGTGTTCTGCACTCTTGTGGGAGGAGAGGCTGGACTCTGTCCTTCTGAGCTGGGAATTTCTGGTTAAAGCTTATAGTTCCTGCATATTTGAACTGCTTCTTACTGAAATTGGTACACCTCGTTTGCTGTAGCATAGACTAGATCCAGGCCTGCTGAATCAAGCTTTGTTTGTATAACTTGAGCACTAATCCAGGCATTCTTTAAAGTATTCAGTTGTATTTATTACTGCTGGTAGTAACTTGATTCGTGTAGCTATCATTTCTAAGTCTTTTGGATTAAGCACTTGGGCTTCAGACCAGTTGTTTTACATTAGGAAGGTTTATGGCCTGCACTGTGGTGGCAGGACAGGTAGCTTACATCCTTCTAAGTTGGGAACTGCTGATTGAGAGCTCAGTGTCTGTTATTCTAAAAGTGTATTGGTTCTGGTTTAAGTACTTGGGCTTCAGGCCAGTTATTTTACGTTAAGAAGGATTGCGGTCTGCACTCTTGTGGGAGGAGAGGCTGGACTCTGCCCTTCTGAGCAGGGAATTTCTAGTTAAAGGCTTATAGTGCCTGCTTATTCTAACTGTTTCTTACTGAAATTGGTACACCTTGTTTGCTGTTTCTTACTGAAATTGGTACACCTTGTTTGCTGTAGCATAGACTAGATCCAGGCCTGCTGAATCTAGCTTTATTTGTATGCTTGTTGTTTGTTTATTTCCCTGAAACGCTAATTCCACCTAAAACACAGCCTTTTAGCGCTTCTTTGGATCCCTAGTGATATCTGCATTGTTTACTGTACTTATTTCCTTGTTTCACTTGAAAGAAAGTTACTGTTTGTCGTTTTTGCATTTAAGTTACCTGTAACACATTGCATTTAAGTTACCTGGCACTTGCTCACTAAAACAATTATATAAGTCAGCTCTAAAAAATTAAAAGCACTACACCCTCACAAACTCCCCTTGAGTACCTTGTTCCCCATTGGCCCTTTTTTCAATTATAAAGGAATTCCCAATACTATTCTAGCATGTCCAAAGGTCAGTTGTCAATCTCCTCTCCGGTCCAGCTGGTGAATCTGGGAATCTTGAGGCAATGTTACAACTGCCTCATGTACACAGACAACCCTCTCCTCCTCCCAACAAATTCCAGCACATGTGAGAGATGCAACCATATAGCCAAACTGGAGGCTAAGCTCTCTCAACTCATTACTGGTGTAACCAGTCAGGAGGAGAAGGAAACCACACTCACTACAATTCCAGTGTCACATAGACCTACCACGACAACAAACCAAACGCATAAACACACAAAAACATACTCGGAGGCTCTAAATAAAAATCTGCCTGAGCAGCAGAGACCTCCAAAGCAGACACCCAAGCAACCGCTACCCCAAAACAAAACACGTGCAACACATAGCTCACAAAGCCAGTGTGCCAAACAGTCACAGCCCTTAAGGCTAAACAACACACCTGATACACTTGTAATATGTGACTCTATCGTCAGGCACACTGACGTCCCGCTCACCAGGCTGAACAAGGAGAAGGTCACGGTGAGCTGCCTGTCGGGCGCTAGGATCCGCCACATAACACAAGCACTCAGGTCACTCCAAGGCAAGTACAAATATGACTCAGTCACTGTCCATGCTGGTGTGAATGACCTGAGATGTACCTCCCTGGACTACATGAAAAGAGACATAGAGGAGCTCTCTGAGCATGTAGCCCAGGCCGGTATGACCCTGACCTTGAGTAGCATCTTACCCTCACCAAGAATGATGCCACAATATGAAGACAAGATGATCAATTTCAACAATTGGCTTAATTGTTGGTGTCATTCAAAGGGGATCCAATGCCTGTCAGCCTGGGATGACATGCTCGACAAGCCACGATGCTTCGCTAGGGAAGGCTTGCACCTGTCACCCCTGGGCTTTCGGATATTGGCAAAGGCTCTTGCTACCCCCATAGTGCCTTTTTTAGGCAAGGCTCAAAAGACAAACCCACCTCCATAGGTATCACAAGGGATAAGAAACTAAGAGTAATGCTACTCAACGCCAGAAGTCTAAACCTCAAGACGCACGCACTCAAAACTCTCCTTAGCATGGAGAACATCGATATCTGTGCAGTAAAAGAAACCTGGTTCAAGGCTCCCGAGAGCACCACAGCACTACCAGGTTATACCCCATACCATGCTTTTCGGCCACAAAACTTGGACCGAACCACAAAAGGAGGGGGAGTATCAATATTCGTCAAAGATACCCACACCTCCAGGTTGGTGGCACAGCATGAAGCATCAGAGACTATCCATGTGCAACTAACTGTGGGTAAAACTGCCTTCCAGTTTATAGCCTGCTACAGACCACCCTCCCAAACACAGGAACCCCACTTGGCCTTTCTCAGAATACTGGAAAATATGAAGGTCTCTCCAAACACCATTATATTGGGCGACTTCGACTACCCAAACATAGACTGGGAGCATTACTCTAGCTCCAACACCCTAGCCCAAAGGTTCCTAGAATTTATAAATTCAAATGCTATGGAACAACTTGTTACCACTCCCACAAGAGGGGAAAACATACTGGACCTGATCATCACCAACATGGGGACACTATGCTCCAGACCAGAAGTGTATCCCTCACTGGTAAGATCAGACCATAAACTAATCTCACTGGATATTCACATCCCGACCCCACCCACTGCTCAGAAAACCACAGTGAAAAACTTCTCTAAAGCAAATTTCACACACCTCAAAACCGAGGCGAAATCCTTCAAAGCCCCCGGGCCTGTGGAAAATATGGCCCAGACCGCAGAATCCTTTATAAACGCATTCTATGAACACCTTCAGGAATGCATGGATCATGCAATCCCAAATAAAACCAAGACCCAATCCTCCAAAGGCAGGCGCCCTGTCTGGTGGACCCCAGCCATAAACAAACTATACAATAGAAGGAGGAAGCTACTACATGATAGAGCAAAATCCCAAAAAGGGAAGGCATCTCTGATCAGTATTAGCAAAAAACTACGGACACTCATAAAATCGTCTAAGGCCAGCTTCGAAAGAAAAATTGCACAGGACACTAAGGATAATCGCAAGGCTTTCTTTAGTTATGTTAGGAACCTGGGTGGGAATTCCCAGATATGCTCAGAATTAGTCCAAAATGACAAAAATACACCGAGCCCACAGACATTGCCAACATCCTAGCTGACAGGTTCAGTGCAAACTTTTCCCCCCTCTCCCCACCAAAAGGGCAAATATCTATCCCAACAGAGTGCTTCCCCCCTGACATCTCAGATGCTCAGGTAAGAGCCGCCCTCTCCAAAGCAAAAAACACAGCATCAATGGGACCAGATGGTGTTCCAGGCTGCGTCCTACATGAACTCCAAGAAGAGCTAAACCCAAACATAAAACTACTGTTCAATCTTAGCCTTACTACAGGATATGTACCAAAAGAGTGGCGTACAGCAACAGTGGTCCCTCTCCACAAAGGTGGTGTCTCAACGGATCCTGGAAACTATCGCCCCATAAGCCTGACTAGCTTGGTCTGCAAAGCTATGGAAAGGATCATCATGGACATCATAAATAAAGATATTGGGGACCTACAGTCACTGGATCCTACCCAGTTTGGCTTTGTTAAGGGCAGATCCTGCCTCTTAAACATGGTCGATTTCTTTGAAACAGTCACCAAGGCCATTGACGAGGGGAAGGTGGTCCACACAGCCTACCTGGACCTCGCAAAAGCCTTCGATACAATACCCCACTCGGGCATTATAGATAAGCTCACCAGCTTAAATATAAACCCCTATGTAACTCCAAAGAGGCAAACAGCAGCTGAAATAACACCCGAGAAATAGCGTAACACACTTTTATTTTCCGCTTTCGTCCGTAGACTTCATCAGAATAAAACTGCTCACCAAATTGTGACTTAAATACATCACTAATCACTACAAAATAATTGAAACTGATCATTCAATTAAAAAATCATCACATTTAAAAAGACATAAAAAACTTTAAAAAACAAAACATATTTATGTGATATGCAAACATATCAAATCATTCCTTTTATCTACCCTTAGTTTTTGATGTTTGAGAAAACATTTCACATTTATTGACTCATTTAATCCAGGTGGATAGTCTGATTTTAATTTAATCTGCCACTGGGTTTCCCTCTGTAACAAAAAATTCTTGAAGTCACCTTCCCTCATGTCTTTATAACAAACCTCTAATATGGAAAATAGAAATTTGTTAAAAGTCCTACACACTACACTGTGTTTAAAGAGAGCGTTTTTTTCATCCTTAATTTTCATACAATATAAATGCTCCCTAATGCGTGTCCTAAGCTCCCTTGTCGTCATACCCACATAAAATGCGGTGCATGACGAACAAAGTGCTATGTACACAATACCTGAGGTACGACAATTTACATAGCCAGGTACAGAAAGAATTTTTTCTGAAGTCAAAACTGAAATATAGGGACCAACCGATATGTATCTACACATATTACAATCATTACAACGATACATTCCCTTCTTTGTCGTGTTAATACCAAACTTGTTACCATTGTATTGTTCCAAAATTCTCTTTAAATTGTTGTCATTCCTTTGAACAAACGATGGTTTCTCACCCAAAACACCATACATGTCTGCATTACCTTTGATAACTCTCCAATTTTTTGTTATTATACTCTTAATATGCTTACTATCTGAATTCATTCCCAATGTACAAACCATACTACTAATAGAACTTCTGCAAGAATTAATACCCATGGTGTTGATTTTTTCCAATGACAAACTTAGTAATGGTGGAAAATCACTAGTACGTCTGTTGTATACATCATTAGCTATGTGCATAAGATCTACTTTAGGAAAATCTCTGTTAAGAAATAAAGAAATAATGAAACAAAACTCTTGCAAAACATCAGATTCCTTTGATGTCATACGGCTAGCTCTGATGAACTGTCCTTTCGGGATATTAGAAATAACATGTGTTGGATGCCCACTTTTATAATGTAGGTAACCATTATTAAAAGTCTTTTTTCTATGAATGGTACTATGTACTCTCTTATCTTCATCATCCCACCTTAAATTAACATCTAAAAAATCAACAGTAATTCCTTTACCACCAATGACAAACTTGATATAAGTTGAAAAAGAATTAATGTCACTAAGAAAATAGTCAATACACACCTCACTTTGATCTACAATAAAAAACAAATCATCAATAAAACGACAATGAAATAAAATATGATATTTATCCACCAAAACTGGCATGAATTGACGTTCCCACATTGCCATTACTACATTGGCATATGCAGGAGCAGCTGAAGACCCCATAGCTGCTCCTCTCCTCTGCCTGTAGTAAGTCTGTTCAAAAAGAAAAAAATTATTTTCCAAAATAATCTCTAAAAACCTACAAATTAAAGAAATAGTTCTTGAAGAAAAACCGGTGTAATAATTTGACAAAAAATTCTGCACTGCTTCAATGCCTAGATCTTGAGGGATACACGTGTACAATGACACCACATCGACTGTTAGCATTAAATGCTGTTTAGGGTCAAAACAAAATGTAGAAAGAAAGGAATCTAATTTTGTTAAAAAATGCCATGAATCACATAAAAATGACACTTCATGAATAATAGTGGGTCCCAACAAAGCATCTATGACTAAAGCCAGCCCTTCAGTGATTGAATGAGGCGAAGAGACAATTGGTCTGAAAGGAGGATTCACAAGAGATTTATGAGATTTGGGAATTCCAAAAAATACCCCTATACGCGGCTGATCAATAACACAAAATTCATATAATTCACAGCTAATATCACCCTCCATGAGGGCTTCATATAAGTAGGAATATATGGAACGTTGCCGCTTGTGAATTTCAAAAAGTGAAATAATTTCATATTCATTTGTGTTATTCAAACGTTTTAAAACCCCCTCTGTATAGGAATCTTTTGTCATGACAACTATGTTATTGCCCTTATCACTTTTCATGAATCTTACTTTATTGCTCATAGCCTTTAACTTCTTCAAAGCCTTAAGTTCAGAAGATGTAAGGTTATGATAAATTATATTCTTATTGTTTAACAACAACCCGATGTCCTGTAAACAAATTTCTTCAAAAATGTTTAAAGTATGATGTAGTTTAGGACAAAAATTAGATGGCTTAATAAATACCTGATTAGTTGTAGACACATCGTGTAACAAGTAATGTAAATTGAGCTTTCTCACATACTTTTTAACATCTACAACAGTTTTAACATAGTCGGCCCTGGAATGAGGTACAAAATTTAAACCAAGTTTTAAAACATTCATTTCATCAGGAGAAAAAACATAGTCAGTCAAATTGATGACACTGAGATGACTAGAAGCATATTCTAAGTTTCGTCCCCCGACGAATGGGAATTCAGAAAAGTCCGACTCCTGGTAAAAACAGTTTTTGATGATGTTTGATGTTTTTTGTTGGAAAAACTAGAAGAAACCCCAGGGTGACCCGATACAGTATTCTGGTTAGAAGCATTGTTTGATTTAGTGCCAGTGTTGTTACCAGTAACACTCACACAATTGCTACTAACAGTTTCTGATACGGTAACAGTCTCTTTACCAAGAGATACACTACTTCCACACCTGTCGGGTAAATTATTGCCCTGTGTTTGTCTATCACCAGTAAGAGAACCAGGTTCAGAAGTGGAGTTAAGAACTGAGGAACTCTTAACAGTGTAACCCGACCATTTGTTGTTGTTTCCAACTTTTACTTTCTTAGCCGCATTAGAATTCATCTGAACAGAAGTCTGACGGCTAACATTATATCCCCTATTGGTTTTGTTAAACGGAACAAAGTTGGAAAACACAGAATCAGTCTCATAAGCTTGAATATCACGCAACAATTTGTTGTGCTTTCTATTAATGTTATCATTAAAGGATTGTTCTAAATCCTGCATAATGTTATTAAAAAATTCGTTGTCACTAGATGGGTTGCAAACTGGCTCAAGGACAGAACCCACATGGTTAGAATTGCTGGAGCGACTCCAAACCAGTTACAAGTGGCGTCCCACAAGGCTCAGTCCTGGGACCTCTCTTGTTCGGTATATATTTCTCGGCGGTACAGGCCACCACAGAAGGACTGTGGCTGACCAAGTTCGCAGATGACTGCAAACTGGGCACCATAATCAACTCTCCAGCCAACACAAGCGTCCTCCAAAAGGGTCTCATAGAAACAGACAACTGGTGCCAGAGCCATGGCCTCAAGCTAAACGCCAAAAAGTGTATAGTCATCCCCTTTGGCAAAAACAAAGTGCCCACAAATTAAAACATAGGTGGTAATCCATTAAGTACAGAAGATGTCATTAGGGACCTGGGGACCCAAGTTGATAGCAATCTCTCATTTGACAACCACGTGGCCAAAGTGGTTAGAAAAACATTTTATATAGCCCACCTAATCATGAAGGGATTCACATCTAGATCAGGGGAGGTCATCGTGCCTCTTTACTCATCCCTCATCAGGCCCATAATTGAGTACAATGCCCCTTTTAGGATGTACCTTACCAGACACCTGCAGCAACTGGAAAGACCCCAAAAGTACCTCACCAAGAGGATCAAAGGGCTCAAACAGATGCCATATGCTGCCCGGTTAAAGAACCTCCAGCTCTACTCAGTGGCATACCGCCTGCTCAGAGGCGATCTGTGCCTGACGTATAAAGCCATGTCCAACCCGGAATTAATTGACATGCTGCACCTCAGAAAATCCAAATCCCATCGAGCTACGCCGAGAGACTTGAACCTCAGCACTGAAATAAATAGGACATGCTGGAGGGACAGATTCATAACCCAGAGGCTCCCTTCACTCTGGAATAAAATCCCAGTCCAGGTTAGGCAGAGTCCCACATTGACTCTCTTCAAGAGGAATCTTGATGAGTGGATGGGAGATCATAGGTTTACCCCGGCTATCACTTCTGTGTCACTGTTAGACAGAGGCACAGTATACTAACCTCAAAAAAAGGCATAGCAAAATTAATTTAAAATGGGTGGCGAAAGCCAAACACACTCTGACTAGGCTTATAAATGCCCTAGGGCAGATAGCCTAGTATGAACCTATGAACCTATGTGTGCTGACAAACCAGGCACTTACCGCAACTCACATATCTGGCATGCCTCCCAGCTGTATCAGGTGTTCACTAGGGATGATAATCCACAGGGTCATTTACTAGGGGATGAAGGTTATGCACTGTAACCATGGCTGATGATGCTCATCAGAAATGCACACTCGCACCCATTGAAGAACGCCATAATGAGGCACATGCTCAAACCAGAAATATTATAGAGCATGCGTTTGGCTGCTGAAGTCATGGTTCCACTGCTTAGATATATCTGGGGAAGCCTTACAATATGTAGAATAACAGGTGTGTTCTACCTTTAAAAAGCATTTCCAAGATCTCTGTGTGCATATAATTGCCAAGCACATGTTATCTTCAGTGCCATTTTGAAGGTGCAGCCAGAATGTTAACATCTATGTGCATGATAGCTAATCTGTTTATAAATTAAAGTTACTTAACCTCATTAATGATGTGTTTGCATACAATAAAGCTGCTTGAACAAGAATCCATGATGCTCACTTGTTTTATCCTGACCTGGTGAGCAACATGATGACAGAACCAGGATTGCAAAGACTATTCTTCAGAGCCATGAGGTGCAGAGATATTGGCAAAAGCAAACTAAAAGAATCGAGAGCAAAGAAAAGGGCCAGAAGCAAGTCAAAGGCAGAGACCACATACAAATGATTTAGTTATTAAAAGAGGTTAAATCAAGCATTACAAGGGCACAGCACTTATTATTAACCAAGCGAATAGCACCAAAAAGTTTATTATGCAAACGAGAAGTAGAAAAGAGCTCATTTATCAGAAGAAATGTTTGAAACCGAGTTATTTGATAAAACAAGCATTACAAAAGTACATAAAGGGTTCAGATCTACCTCAGAATTGTAAAACGAGTATGTTTAAAGTAAAATGAGTATGTTTAGATTTAACACGAGCACAAGAGAGTATAATGGGCATAAAAAGAGATTAACTGGAGCAAAGCGAATATAACACAGGGGCATAAAAGGCAAATTAAGAGATTCAATGAGAGAAATGACTATAATAAAAAGAGCAGAAAAGGGCACGTTGAGTATAAATAAAGCAAAGGCAATTGCATATGTTTTGGCAAATTACTGTGTTTGGCAGATAGTTACTGCTTTGTAAAAAAAAAAATAAAAAGAAGAAGTGAAACCAGAGGTAAAATTCAGAACCAATTCCACAAAATAGCGTAACCAACAGCTTTTAATATCCGCTTTCATCCTTGGACTTCATCAGAATAAGTAAAAACATTTAAAAACACTTTTAAATACAAAACAAGTGACTCATAGAAGAAAAATGATTGGACAAGTAATAATCCAATTACAAAAACCAATTACAAAAACTAAAACAAAAAAATTGGTTAATTAAGTCAAACCAAAAGATTCGTTTCACAAGAATAAGGAAGGAATAGACACTCTATCTTTTTTTATACTCAACACATTGTTGTTTAAATAACATTTTATATTGACTGATTCATTTAAACCTGGGGCTTGATCTGCAAGAAGTTTTATCTGCCACCAGGTTTCTCTTTGTTCGACCAGCCTTTTAAAATCCCCACCCCTTAAATCAGAATGAATCACTTCTAATACTGTAAATAAAAATTTTTTAAAATTCAAACAATTAATGGAATGTTTAAACAATGCACTATTATCATTTTTGGTTTTGATATTGTAAATATGTTCCCTAACTCGGGTATGCAAACTCCTAGTAGTCATCCCCACATAAAATGCAGGGCATGAACTGCAAAGACCAACATAAACTACACCTGAGGTCTTACAGGTGACATATTCAGGAACAGGGAAAGTAAAATCTATACCCTCAACATCCTAGCTGACAGGTTCAGTGCAAACTTCTCCCCTCTCCCCACCAAAAGGGCAAATATCTATCCCAACAGAGTGCTTCCCCCCTGACATCTCAGATGCTCAGGTAAGAGCCGCCCTCTCCAAATCAAAAAACACAGCATCAATGGGACCAGATGGTGTCCCGGGCTGCATCCTACATGAACTCCAAGAAGAGCTAAACCCAAACATAAAACTACTGTTCAGTCTTAGCCTTACTACAGGATATGTACCCAAAGAGTGACGTACAGCAACAGTGGTCCCTCTCCACAAAGGTGGTGTCTCAACGGATCCTGGAAACTATCGCCCCATAAGCCTGACTAGCTTGGTCTGCAAAGCTATGGAAAGGATCATCATGGACCTCATAAATAAAGATATTGGGGACCTACAGTCACTGGATCCTACCCAGTTTGGCTTTGTTAAGGGCAGATCCTGCCTCTTAAACCTGGTCGATTTCTTTGAAACAGTCACCAAGGCCATTGACGAGGGGAAGGTGGTCCACACAGCCTAACTGGACCTCGCAAAAGCCTTCGACATAATACTCCCACTGGCATTATAGATAAGCTCACCAGCTTAAATATAAACCCCTATGTCACTAGATGGGTTGCAAACTGGCTCAAGGACAGAACCCACATGGTTAGAATTGCTGGAGCGATGTCAGACTCCAAACCAGTTAGAAGTGGCCCCACAAGGCTCAGTCCTGGGACCTCTCTTGTTCGGTATATATTTCTCGGCGGTACAGGCCAACACAGAAGTACTGTGGCTGACCAAGTTCGCAGATGACTGCAAACTGGGCACCATAATCAACTCTCCAGCCGACACAAGCATCCTCCAATAGGGCCTCATAGAAACAGACAACTGGTGCCAGAGCCATGGCCTCAAGCTAAACGCCAAAAAGTATATAGTCATCCCATTTGGCAAAAACAAAGTGCCCACAAATTACCACATAGGTGGTACTCCATTAAGTACAGAAGAAGTCATTAGGGACCTGGGGACCCAAGTTGATAGCAATCTCTCATTTGACAACCACGTTGCCAAAGTGGTTAGAAAAACATTTTATATAGCCCACCTAATCATGAAGGGATTCACATCTAGATCAGGGAGGTCATCGTGCTCTCTTTACTCATCCCTCATCAGGCCCATAATTGAGTACAATGCCCCTTTGGGATTTACCTTACCAGACACCTGCAGCAACTGGAAAGACCCCAAAAGTACCTCACCAAGAGGATCAAAGGGCTCAAACAGATGCCATATGCTGCCCGGTTAAAGAAACCCAGCTCTACTCAGTGGCATACTGCCTGCTCAGAGGTGATCTGTGCCTGACGATATAAAGCCATGTCCAACCCGAATTAATGGACATGCTGCACCTCAGAAAATCCAAATCCCATCGAGCTACGCGCTCGAGAGACTTGAACCTCAGCACTGAAATAAATAGGACATGCTGGAGGGACAGATTCATAACCCAGAGGCTCCCTTCACTCTGGAATAAATTCCCAGTCCAGGTTAGGCAGAGTCCCATATTGACTCTCTTCAAGAGGAATCTTGATGAGTGGATGGGAGATCGTAGGTTTACCCCGGCTATCACTTCTGTGTCACTGTTAGACAGAGGCACAGTATACTAACCTCAAAAAAGGCATAGCAAAATTAATTTAAAATGGGTGGCGAAAGCCAAACACACTCTGGCTAGGCTTATAAATGCCCTAGGACAGATAGCCTAGTATGAACCTATGAACCTATGAACCTATGTGTGCTGACAAACCAGGCACTCACATATCTGGCACGCCTCCCAACTGTATCAGATGTTCACTAGGGATGGTATTCCACAGGGTCATTTACTAGGGGATGAAGTTTATGCACTGTAACCATGGCTGATGATGCTCATCAGAAATGCACACACGCACCCATTGAAGAATGCCATAATGAGGCACATGCTCAAACCAGAAATATTATAGAGCATGCGTTTGGGCTGCTGAAGTCATGGTTTCACTGCTTAGATATATCTGGGGAAGCCTTGCAATATGTAGAATAACAGGTGTGTTCTACCTTTAAAAAGCATTTCCAAGATCTGTGTGTGCATATAATTGCCAAGCACGTGTTAGCTTCAGTGCCATTTTGAAGGTGCAGCCAGAATGTTAACATCTATGTGCATGATAGCTAATCTGTTTATAAATTAAAGTTGCTTAACCTCATTAATTATGTGTTTGCATACAATAAAGCTGCTTGAACAAGAATCCATGATGCTCACTTGTTTTATCCTGACCTGGTGAGCAACATGATGACAGAACCAGGATCGCAAAGACTATTCTTCAGAGTCATGAGGTGCAGAGGTATTGGCGAAGGCAAACTAAAAGAATCGAGAGCAAAGAAAAGGGCCTGAAGCAAGTCAAAGGTAGAGACCACATACAAATGATTTAGTTATTAAAAGAGGTTAAATCAAGCATTGCAAGGGCACAACACATTATTAACCAAGCGAATAGCACTGAAAAGTTTATTATGCAAATGAGAAGTAGAAAAGAGCTCATTTATCAGAAAAAATGTTTGAAACCAAGTTATTTGATAAAACAAGCATTACAAAAGTACATAAAGGGTTCAGATCTACCTCAGAATTGTAAAACGAGTATGTTTAAAGTAAAATGAGTATGTTTAGATTTAACACGAGCACAAGAGAGTATAATGGGCATAAAAAGAGATTAACTGGAGCAAAGCAAATATAACACAGGGGCATAAAAGGCACATTAAGAGATTCAATGAGAGAAATGACTATAATAAAAAGAACAGAAAAGGGCACGTTGAGTATAAATAAAGCAAAGGCAACTGCATGTGTTTTGGCAAATTACTGTGTTTGGCAGATAGTTACTGCTTTGTGTTGATTGAAGCCTCGAGTAGCATAACTAGAGTTGTTCAAAGTATATCAAAGTGTGTAAAAGTGCTTATAGTGGGTGCTTATTGCTGTGCATTTATTCCAGAGAGATTGTTGTGTGCAAAGAGCAACTATTTTGTGAAGTGCAGTCAAATAAAGCCATTTCAAAGGTTTCTTGTGCCTGGGTGTGTCTGTTCGCAGAATGCTGTCATTACAGAGTGTCTCTTGCACTGTACAAAGTTGTTTGGTAAAGTGCAGCCATTTTGGAGACATTTCAGTGTGCTGTGTACTGTTTATTCGCAAATTGCACTTATCCTGAGGTGTTTCTCATTCTGAGCTTCTTCTGCCCAATTGCCGTTACTTTGAAACAGTTTATTTGCAAATTGCTCTTGCTTCGAAACAGTTTATTCGCAAGGTGCAATTACTTTGAAAGTTTATTCAGAAAGTGCCGTTACTTCGAAACAATTTATTTGTAAAGTGCCATTACTTTGAAACAATTTTTTCATAAAGTGCCGTTACTTCAAGATAGCTTATTCGCAAGGTGCAATTACTTCAAAAATGTTTATTCGCAAAGTCCCATTACTTCAAAACAATTTATTCATAGAGTGCCATTACTTCGAGAATGTTTCTTGCTCTCAACTTGTATTGCTCAGTTTATTCGCACTGTGCAGTGGTTCAAAATGTTTCTTAAAATGATAATAAATGACTTTGGCAGCAAAATGTTAATAAATGGCTTTGGCATTAAAGTGATTAAAAGACAAAGGCTTGTGCAATAAAATGATTATGAATGACTTTAGCATTATTGCCTTTATGAGATAAATGGCTCGTATAATAAAATAACCTCAGGGCAAGTGGCTTTATGATAAAGAGATTTCAAAGTGTTGCAGTGTCCAGGAAACTTTTTCATGAAATTCAGTTATACAAAGGCTTGTTGTGATGTTACAAGTACTGGCATAAATTTCAAGCACATGTATATGTGTATGTACAAGTGTGTACATTTGTGCATATTTGCAAGAGTTTTCACTGAGAAATGTCCATTTGACATACAGATTTCACAAGCCACAATCACTTGTGTATGATCTGGATATTGCAGAGAACTAGAGAATATTTGAGCAAGAATATGATATATTTATAAAAGCAGCTTATTCTGATAAAGATGCACATATCAAGGCATTCATTTTGTTGAACCTAGCAGGGTCAGACGCCATTGAAGGGAGCATTGATTTGTTTATGCACCAGCAGTGTATGAAGGTGAAGGAGAAACTTGTTGTGTTGTTGTGTAGGCTGAATCATCTGAAGACCCTAAGTGTTTAAAGTGCAAATTAAGAGAAATGTGTAACCCCAAACTTAATGTTACACTAGAGAGGCATTTGTTTTACATGAGAGATCAAAGGCAAGGGGAGACTTTTGCAGCTTACATTACTGACCTGAGAAACAAAGCTAAAATGTGTAGGTTTGGTGATGTAAAGGATGAGTTGATAAAGGACAGATGTGTGCGGTATTAATAATGCTGCTGTGAGCAAGATTTTGCTTCGTGACAGTGATTTAACACTGAATAAAGCCATTGAGATCTGTCGGATTCATGAAGTTACAGAAACTCACACAAATATGCTTGCTAGTGATAAGAGCATGGTTTCAGCAGGCTCCATGCAATATGTAACAAGCAAGAGTAGGCCTAAGCACGTAGCAGCAGTAGCAGCCCCTATGGGACTTCCAGGTAAAACCTGTAGTCTTCTAGCACATTCCAAGAACAGTTCAGTTAAAGGAGCATGCTCAGAGCAAAACCAAGGGTACCTAGTGCAAAACAGACGTTGCTCAGTAGAGCATAAGAGTGAAAAATCAAAACCCAAATCAAGCTTTATTGTTAACTGTCACAATTGTGGTGCCAACCATGAATCCAGAAGAGAAAAGTGCATGGCATATGGTTAGCAATGTCATAAGTTAAGAAATGGAACCATTTCCAAAGATTTTGTAAATCGAGCAAGCCTCATACACTTACCAGGAAGGTTCACCAAAAAAAAAGCAAGTTAATCAAATAGACCTGCAACAGTCCACTTTCTATGTTGATGGTGTGTCAGTAATTAGTGAAATGATTGATCTGGTAGATTTATTGGCAAGAAATGAAGGGTTTTGTACTGTCCATATCAATGGTAAATCCACCGAGCTCAAAGTAGACACTGGTTCAAAGTGTAATGTCATATCTGCAGATAATTTTCAAAGGGTCAGAGCTGGTGAACAACTAAATGTGACTAATCGTGTGAAACTTGTAGCTTATGGAAGTGAAGAGATTCAAACCGAAGGTTCAGTAGTACTTTTCTGTTATGTGGCCAAGAACTGTTATAGCCTATTGTTCTATGTGATACAAAGACCTGCGCCATCATTTTGGGTCTCAGAGACAGTTTGAAAATGAATCTGCTATTTTACCAAAGAAGTTCATCAGATAACCACATGTCCTAGTTCCAGCTTCACCAATACTATTTTTTCAGTGTATGCTGATGTTTTTGATGCCGGATTGGGCAAACTTCCAGTTGTGTACTCCATGAACTTAGACCGAGAAATTAATCCAGTTGTCAGACCAGCAAGAAAAGTTCTGATAGTTATGCAGCATAAGGTCAAAGCTCAGCTGGACAAAATGGTGCAACAAGGTGCAATTTTTCTGGTTACAAACCTACCAAATGGGTGTCATCCATGGTAGCAGCTCATAAAAAATCAGAATATGTATTGACCCCAGAGATCTGAACAAAGGATTGAAGAGACTGCATCATCCCATGTGTACAGTTGAAGAGGTTGCAGTCCTGATCCTGGATGCTAGTGTTTTTTCTGCCTTGGATGCAAAGAGTTCATTTTGGCAAGTGATGCTTGATCGCAAATCTTCATTACTGACTACATTCAGTACCCCATTTGGAAGCTATAGATTCCTTAGAATGTCATTTGGAATAAATTCTACAAGTGAAGTCTTTCAGCGTGCAGTGGAACAATTTTTTCGGGTTATCCTTGAGCCATAATAGTAGATGATATATTGGTTGGAGGCAATGCTGAAGCAGAGCATGACAGAAATCTTAAGAGAGTTCTAGACAGAGCATGTGAAGTGAACTTAACGCTCAATCCTCTGAAGTGTAAATTCAGACTACTAGAAGTTACATATGTAGATCATTTGTTTATAGGTATGGGCTTGAGACCAGACCCATCCAAGCAAGCAGCCATTCTTGAAATGCCAGCATCAGATGTAACCAAGGTACAGGTTTTGAGCTAATATGGACAAATTCTAAAATAAACAGGGACAGATATTAAATAATGTACCATTTTAATATGCAGTTAACTTAACTAGAAGAGCAAAAATTATTAGAATCTACATGCATTTTCTGAAATAAAAGTAATGTATAACTCTGATCATTACAGTTATTTATAAAAGTAAAGTAAACACAAGGCCAAATATATTGAGGGAACACATAAAAACAGTACTAATTGCTCTTGTATAAACTGGGGACAGTTGATAGAACAGGTCTTATTTTAGCATGCATTTTTCTGTTATAAATAAAGTCTGAAACTAGTGTGTCATTATTTAGTGACTTAATTCCTAAATCATTTGCCAGAAAACCACAAATTGAGGAACAAACCAAAAAAGCAAAAAATCTATTCGTTGCGAAATCTGGACAGTTGGGGGGAGGTATAGTGCTGGGGCTGTCTATTGCCTTCCCCCTCCATTTGAAAGTTTTATTTGCATTTTTACAGCACAAACACTAAGACATCTGCTAAACAAACTTGGCATTAAACATGACTTCACCCGAAAAATAAAGTGTCTGATGCCCCAGAAACATATACACTATGCCAAATCACCCTGTTTGTGAAAGAGAGGAAGACTGACACCTGACCCAGTAATGAATGAGGAATACAGCCCTCAAACATATTCAGTGAATTCAGTTCTTGCCATAGCTGTCAACCTTAGCTTGCTATAGGTTGTGTTAAGGTTGTGTTATTTATAGATAGAACAAAGTTTACTTATTTCACAAACACAGGGATAAGATGCAGACTAGATGCAGATCTACACAGCCAGCATCCCAGCCAAGAATCAAACCAGAAATATAGCTGTATAGCTGCAACAATACCGCCACTGCACCATCAAATATGTAAAAGGGTAGTAATGACCTGACCTGAAAAAAAAAAAAATGTGCCAAATTGTTAACTAATGACAGTCTGGACTTGGAAAAAAAAAAAAATTTTCAAGCAGCAGAGGCCCAAAAAAAAATGCAGACATGTCTTTTTATATAACATGGGAGGACAAAAAGCAAACCCACACAAACAACAAAGAAGGCAACCCCAGCCAAGAACCAACCCCAGAACCCTATAGCTGTGAGGCATCACGCTAAGCTGCTACCACTGCACCATCAAATTTCAAGCATTGCAATATTTAAACACACACACACACACACACACACACACACACACACACACACACACACACACATGTAATGCTTACATCCACATTGAAGAAGTCCCAGGTGAAGCTGCTTGCTTCTCCCACTGTACATAACGCTTTGCTTGAAAAACGACGGAATATGCTCGCAGTGAGAGCTGACGCCGCCATCGCAGAAATCAGATAATGTGCAAGCTCTACAATGTTTTCTTGGCATGGTCAATTGATTAGACAAGTTTATACCAGACTTCAGTGAGTTGACAGCACCTTTGAGAGAGCTCACACATAAAAATGGTACATGGTCATGGCTTGCTCAGCACCAGAAAGCATTTGAAGTTCTTAAGCAGAAAATTGCTATCCCCCCAGCATTAAGATACTATAATGTCAACAAACCAGTAACTCTTTCCTGCGATGCTTCAAAATTTGGTTTAGGTGCAGTTACTCTTCAGGTAGACAAGCCAGTAGCTGACGCATCTAGAACACTTACCCAAACTGAGATGTGGTACGCTCAAGTTGAGAAGGAAATTTTGGCAATAGTATTTGCATGTCCCAAGTTTCATGATTATAGTTTGGTTGAGAAATCCAGATTGAAATTGATCATCAACCTTTGGTTACTATTTTTAAAGAAGCCTATGCATTCAGCTCCAGTGAAATTACAAAGAATGATGCTCAAATTGCAAAAGTACATCTTCAAGATGATCTATACGAAAGGCAAACTTCTTTATTTGGCTGATACCTTATCCAGAGCACCTAGAAATACAATGGAACAGCTCCATGCAGAGAATTTTGACTTTGATGTAATGGAAGTGCGTAATTTTTCTTCCACAAGATTTGATGAGCGAAGAGATCAAACAATGACTGATCCAGTTTTGCAGAAGATCAATTACTATATCAGTGTTGGAATGACCATCAAAACAATCCAGTGTACCACAGGAAGTGCAATCTTACTTTTTGTACAGAGATGAGTTGTTGATGGAAGATGGCATTATTTTTAAAGGTCCTAAAATTGTTGTTCCTGCTTCCATGCAACAAGAATATATCCAGATTTTGCATTGTGGTCACTCAGATTCCGAATCTACTAAGGGAAGAGCAGGAGGACTAGTATTTTGGACTTCTCTAGTGAAAGACATTGACAGAGTACTTTCTTCATGTTCAGTATGTAATAGTACTAAAGCACATTTGCAAAGACAGCCACTTCAGCCAAGTGAAATTCCTGAGCTACCTTGGTCAATTGTAGCTACTGACATATTCGAGTGAAACAGTCAACATTACTTAGTACTGGTAGACTCTTATTCAAATTGGTTTGAGATTGATCTACTACCTAATCTAACTTCTGCTACAATCATTATTAAGTCGAAATGCCATTTCTCAGTCCATGGCAGTCCATACAAATTAATCTCTGACAATGGTATGCAATTCACCAGTCAATTGTTTCAGAAATTTGCCAGAGAATGGGACTTCATACAGGTGTACTAGTAGCCCAGAGTATTCGCAATCAAATGGACTTGCTGAGCATGCAGTACAAAGTGCAAAGCAATTACTTGAAAAGTCAAATCATGATAATACTGATATATTTTTTTAATTTACTCAATCTCAGAAACATACTCCATGACGATATACTTGGCTCACCTGCTCAGAGACTTCTATCTAGGCAAACCAGAAAAACATTGCCTATCATTTCTAGTTTATTGAGGACTAAGGCTAAGAGCAATCAAACCATCAAAGCCCAGTTATCTAGAAAGTGTTCTTTCCAAATGTGCAGCTATGATAAGTCGAACAGATTTCTTCATCCATTGGAAAAAGGAGAGACAGTGAGGATACAGACAGCAAAAGGTTTCAACTGGATTGATCAAGTAACAAGTATTTGTGCAGAGGTGAGATCCTATTTTGTTAGATCAGAGGGTGTGGAGTACATGAGAAATTTCAGGACGTCTTCTTCCTGTAGCAGAACTGATATTGCAGCATCATACCTGTGATAAAGAGTATAACTCTCAAAGCAATCCAGATGATATTCCTATTCCAGAAAGTGTCTTGACTCGTGATACTGTTCCGGCAGATGATTTTAGTATTCCTAAGATTGAACAGTTGGCAGAGACAATCCCAGTTGCTAAACCAAATCCCAAATTTTATGTCACATGAAATGGTCACATTTCAAAGCCTAGTGTGGAATATACAGCAACTTGGACATAGTTCTATATATGTATCCAACTTTGTATAATTGCATGATGAAAATGATTTCTATGTAAATTGGATATCCATTACTGTCAGTGACAATCTCTAACTTATTTTCTCAAAGAGGGAGGATGTAGAATAATAGATGTGTTGTACCTTTAAGAATCATTTCCAAGATCTGTTTGTGCATATAAATATCAAGCACATGTTAGCTTTAGTGCCATTTTGAAGATGCAGCCAGCATGTTAACATCTATGTGCATGATAGCTACTCTGTTTATAAGTTAAAATTACTTAAACTCATTTATGATGTGTTTGCATATAATAAAGCTGCTTGAACAAGAACCCATGACACTTGCTTGTTTTATCCTGACTTGCCAAGCGACACAGTGCAACCCACATATATGTTCTGAAATCTTCACCACCTGTGCCATGCTTCACAGCATCATCCTGAGAAAACAGCTTAAGCAGGATCAACAAGGGGAAGGGACACATATCTCACTATCAGTGGCAAGGTCAACACAGCCACATGCTGGTGAGGAGTCAGAGGGGGGGACCAGCAGCTGCTGTGGGTATAAGCAAATGTAGGCATGCTTAACATGCTCTCGCATAGCATGCTTACTCACCACCTATGGGGCTAAAACCTTCATCCTACACACATTCATATATTAACACTGATTCCAGGCATAACCTTAAACTACCCATGTAATGGCTGTGTAGTGATAGCATCAGACAGACTCAGCCCTGAATAAAAACAGTAGTAACTGCTGGATTTACAAGGTAAGTGTTCAACGTGGAGTGCTAAACCAAAATTGTGTAATAATACAAATGAAGGGCATATCCTTGCATGTTGTCACTTGATAATGTAAGTAAGTAAAGGTTGGGTGATTTGTACAGCAATGATTTTAACATGTGACAGCAGAGACCTATGTGAATACATGTGTTCTCTAATAAGTAATAGGCTTCAGGCATCAAAGATGAACACATTCTTACCTCTCTAAGGTACTGATGGTCAATGAATGTCCTCATTTTGGCACCATACTTTTTTACTGGTGAAGACTGCGGTGGTGGTGCTGCGGTAGTGTTGTTGCCTCACAGTAAGATGCTGTCTGGTTCGATTCTCAGCTAGAGCGTCTTCTGCGTGGAGACATGCGTGAATGGGCGTACCTTCGTTGAAGGTTGTGCGTCAGGGTTGGCAACTCTGCACGTAAAAATCTATGCCAATCATTAGTGGACCAGAGTTCCGCTGTGGCGACCCCTAACCAGGAAAAGCCGAAAGACACAACAACAACAACAACTTTTTTTACTGGTGAAGCATGACAGAGAGAGGTTAAAAATTAACTACACCAATTTCAGTTCCAGACTTTATATCCCTCAGGGCAATCTTAAAAATAGTGATGCAAAAACTTTATTCTAGCAACTGTGTACATTTGTAAGACCAAAATATTTAAAAAGTCTCCCTATTGTTCAGCCTTTTGTCCAACTTTTGTTTATGGCTTGGACCAGCTTTGCTGCTGTAAGAGTTTGGAAGGCATGTACACATTACAAAAACTTGTAAGAAAGCAGTAAAATTAGCAAAACAGCATCCCAAACACACTTATACTAAGCAGTAAGTCAGGTATGCACCCTGAGCATCAAATAAAAGACTCATGTATCCCGGAAGACAAGAGACAGAAAATAAGGATAAGGCACAGTTATCATCATTTGGACAGGTTGTTTGGGGGGGGGATTAGGCTTACACAAAAGGTTGTGAGTGCATGTGAGCAAGTAAAGAAAAAGGCAGCCATGTGGATTAAGTATAGAATGTTCTCTGAGACCCAATGAGCTTTAAGCTTCAAGACTGACCCATTTAACATGTGTGTGTGTGTGTGTGTGTGTGTGTGTGTGTGTGTGTGTGTGTGTGTGTGTGTGTGTGTGTGTGTGTGTCTGTATGGGCCCTCCAGATGAAATTGGTGTGTGTGTGAGTGTCTGCAAGAACACAGCCAAGCACTGTGATACCTCTACTTCCTGGTATGCATGGTAGAGGTAACAGTTCACTGTCATTGTCCCCGACCCTGAGTACTGGCTCTGCCAGTAGTTGCACTGGCATGTCCATGCCCCATGGTCAGATGCACTGCTGCTACCTAAAGGTGACTGATGTCTGCTGGATGAGCTCTCTTCATGAATACACCTAGGACCACGACCCCTTGGCATGCCATGTCTGGGTGTGGACATCTCTACCAGTGACAGAGTACTGGAAGTAGTGCCACTATGGGATCATGATCATGCATTCCATGTTGGCTAAAATCAGATGATGTGGCTGACCTATGTCCAAGTGGATGCTGCCCCTCTCCAGTAGGCATTCCATCACAGACATTGCCCATTCCAATGTGTCATTCATCCAATCCACTGAATCGGCAACATGGTTGAGGCAATCACACATGTCAGACTGTGTCATGTCTACAACCCTAAGCATTTCTCTGAAGGATCTATTAGAACATGCCTGTGCCTCCATGACATCCCTAGACATACTTTGAGTGGCATGGAAAGACACACCTGAATCAGGTGGAGGATGGACAGCAGGCATCCTCTGAACACCCCTAACAACCCTCCTGTGTGGTGCCTCACCCACAGTTTGGCTATGGCCAGATCCAACAGGCAGTGAAGCCACAGTAACCACACTACTCTGACAGAGTTTCTCACCCTCCACCTGTCCAGTATCTGAGGGCTCACTGGAATTGGTTGGCATAGGCCTACTGGCTATGCCTGATGGAATTACAGGGAATGGGTGAATGTCAACCTCAGTGTCAGATTCAATCTCTGCACCCCCAACTGTGTCTCTTTTGCCCACCATCATCATCAGAGTCTGCTGATATTCTCACATCAGGTGGTAGGAGTCCCACAATTCCACTGTCAGGATCACCTGTAATAATATGCAAAAACACAGGAAAGCAATTAATATCTACTCTACTAGAGTCCAATATATGCTAACAAACTAACAGTGGTGCCACTATTAGACAGTATAGCAATACACACAACAGTCCTGGCATCAACATCACAAAATAAATATTTCTTTGAGCGTCTCATAAATACTGACATAAAAATGTTTGGCTTATCATGTGGAGATGACTGTAGGCTCCCTATGGTGTCTGGTCCTGGAAGAAGTTAAGCAAAAGGTAAAGATGCCATCCTCACAATGAACAAGTAAAACAGGGAGTTAAAACTTTGCCATTTATATGTCAATTAATGATACTTTTAACAAGACCTTAGATGACATCTCCACCCCAAGCCCATGTGTAATCAACCAGAATGTGCTGTTAACTGTATCAATCTTACAAATATCCCCTCCCTCAAAAAATAATTAATGATACACAGAACTTAAATATTGTTGTCAATATTTTACCATACAAGTATTTAACAACTGAGTTAAGTAAACTTCCTGGAACCTCCTCCTGGGACATAGCTGTCAAGATATTCAAATATAAAAGAAAGTAATTATGTGGTTGTAACTTATTACAATCACATACAAAGCAAGGCTGGATCCAGAACAAGGAGAGTAACAACAGACAATTTTGTTTGTGCCAACAAAGAAATGGAATTTGGCTCCCCCACCCCAAAACAACAGGCAAATGACATATTACTAACAAACCATCAGTGAACTGCTAAAAGTATTATCAAATAAACTGTCCCTGAAACATGTGTACACATTTACCACAGAACATTCAATGTTATGCAATTGGCAGTCACATCTACCTGTGGCCAGCACTCCCCTAGCAGTCTGTAGTGACCATCCTAGAAAGCGAACACCCCTGTGTCATTGACAACATGAAAATAAGAATAGAAAAGTGTAAAGAGAAAAAAAATAGCACTTCTGACATTTAATAAAGCTGTTCATCTGACAAAGTTGTTGTTGTGTCTTTCGGCTTTTCCCGGTTAGGGGTCGCCACAGCGGAACTCTGGTCCGCTAATGATTGGCAGTTGATTTTTACGTGCTGAGTTGCCAGCCCTAACACACAACCTTCAACGAAGGAATGCCCATTCATGCATGTCTCCATGTAGAAGACGCTCTAGCTGAGAGTTGAACCGGTCAGCGTCTTACTGTGAGGCGACAATGCTACCGCAGCACCACCACCGCAGATTTAAACAAAGTAAAATGAGCTAACAAACATGCCTATGCCATCAGTAAATTTCTAACAAATGCATACAGATAAAAGTAACACTTGCTAATGTACATAAAACAGTTTTTTTATTAGTGACATTTCAGCATATCTAGTATATAGCTGAAAAATGCAACTATACATATCTTATCAAGATCAGTAGTCTTCTGTGCAGGTAAATCCCAAAGTAATATCTTCTTATGTGTTATCTGCATAAACAAGTCTCATCATCTTCAAATTCCCTAACTACACAGTTCCCTTTTTATGATGTAGATTCAGGGCTGTGAGCACAGTGAAGATGCAAATGAGGTATGAACTCATTATAATTGCTGAATCACAAATACTTGGCTCCGTGTAGCAGGTGTAAATATAGTGCAGGTAGTGCAGGTACTCCTTCAGTGTTTATTGCTAGTGAATATCAACAATGCATGAATACTGGTAGGGTGAAGAAAATGCAACAGCAATTCAGACTCCCTTACCCCCAGTGGGTGCGCCAGCCAGGTTAGACTTACAAAGTGTAGAAGTAATTGTATCAAGATTTTAAATGTAAGTAAACAGCACACATTTCAAAATTTCTGTTCGGTAACATCTAATCTCTCCTTCATTTCTTGACAGCTGTATATTATTGCTATTTAATATCCTCATGCATTTTAAGGACAATGATACAGAATGCCTTACAGACTGCATGTCGTAGATTATTGTTCAGATAAGACAAAAATGAGCAATAAACGCAAAGATAAGACAGAGCTGCATACAAGTAAGCAATAGTCAGAAATGGTTCCGTGATCACTCAGTGCACTACATCTGAAATTAATACATGTACAAAAAACTGTCATGTGTTTTGGTAGCACTGTGGATGAAGCTGCAGTTGGATGTATGCACAATGATTTTTGTTATCTGCTGTAAAGCTGTTTCTGTGGCAAAGAGGGATAAGACACCTTTGCTTTGTTTTTGAGATTCATTGGAGTGAGAGTTCAAATCCAGACGTGTAAAAATATTTCATGTGTACCAACATAAATTGTTGTAGTGTTGATGATTTAATACATTTATTTTCTTCCTTTATCATAAGTTTCCATTTTTTAAAGGAAAACTCCTGGCTCAGTCACAATTTAACTCGACCCGAGTACTCTTATTTCCCTGTAAACTGATCCAACCATCAGCAATTACCAAAATGCATGAAGAAGTTTGTCACTTGTACATTTCTGCTTTCCCCTAGCATAGGGTAGGAAAGCCCATCCCTTGTTCTTTGCTATCGCATTCTTTCCATTGGAATTGGTCACCACCTTCATGATGTATCTTCGACATAGCTAAATCGGTAGTTCCCTCTCCTGCTGATCCTCCCACATTGTGACATCACCATTATCTAGGTCAGCCCTTATCACGTAGTATAAAGTACTGTATAACTAGATGAGGAACTCTATTCCGTCCACTGTTTCAGCCCGGAGTAAAAACAGCATCAGATCAAGTATTTCAGCAAAACTACAAGCAAAGTCCCTTGGAAACCTTAAACTTTTGCTAATGGTAAGTTCCTATAAGTATTTGTACTGCGTGCAATGCAGGAGAGAAAGAACAGTGCCTGCGTGAATGCAGGATGTAAATGTATGAATGCAGAAAAGCCTGAGTGTGTGTGTATGAGAGAGAGTTTCCGATGCATGAGTGACTGCAGCTCAGAATGAGTGTGTGTAAGCAGAATGTCTGTGTGTGTGTGAGCGAGACAGGTGGTATCTGGTTCGGGTGCCAGAGACAGGAATTGTATTATTTTTTTTTTATTTTGTTCCCTGAAAACAGCAAGGTGATATAGATCTAAATGTAATAAGCGGATCCCTTCATATGTATCGATCGGCTTATTACTGTGCCCTCCTTTTTTTTTAATTGTTGTTTAACTATTGTAGCACCCAGAGTGAGAAAAAATATGCTTGCGTGTCTGTCTGGTATATTTGTAGAGTGCGTTTGGTTTCATGTCTGCATGTGTGTGCGTGAATGTAGCCATGAAAGCATGTGTGTGCCTGAAGAAGGGCGAGAGAAACATAAGAAAATGTACATTTTGTGCATGGAAGGAGTGTGTATGTCTGTATGAATGCTGGTAATGCTGTGTTTGCGTGAATGGGACAGAGTTAGCAATGCAGGAGAGAAAGAACAGTGCATGCGTGAATGCAGGATGTAAGTGCATGAATGCAGAAAAGTCTGAGTGTGTGTGTATGAGAGAGAGTTTCCGATGCATGAGTGACTGCAGGTCAGAATGAGTGTGTGTAACCAGAATGTCTGTGTGTGTGTGTGTGTGTGTGTGTGTGTGTGTGTGTGTGTGTGTGTGTGTGTGAGAAAGATGGGTGGTATCTGGTTCGGGTACCAGAGACAGGAACTGCCTTATTTTTTTTTTTTATTTCCCTGAAAACAGCAAGGCGATATAGATCTAAATGTAATAAGCGGATCCCTTCATATGTATCGATCGGCTTATTACTGTGCCCTCCTTTTTTTTAATTGTTGTTTAATTGTTGTAGCACCCAGAGTGAGAAAAAAAATGCTTGCGTGTCTGTCTGGTATAGGTGTAGAGTGCGTTTGGTTTCATGTCTGCATGTGTGTGCGTGAATGTGGCCATGAAAGTGTGTGTGCCTGAAGTAGGGCGAGCGAAACATGAGAGAATGTACATTTTGTGCGTGGAAGCAGTGTGTATGTCTGTGTGAATGCTGGAAATGCTGTGTTTGCGTGAAAGGGAGAGAGCAATGCAGGAGAGAAAGAACAGTGTGCGCGTGAATGCAGGATGTAAGTGTTCATTCCTTGAATCTCATCCAGTAATTCTTACCATTGTTCTTTTATTTTCCCGTAATTTGTGAATACAACACAATACTTTAAATTCTATTTTGTTAAACTAAACCTCAGATCTGTGTGCCCGAT
Source organism: Protopterus annectens (assembly GCF_019279795.1). Classification (NCBI taxonomy): domain Eukaryota; kingdom Metazoa; phylum Chordata; order Ceratodontiformes; family Protopteridae; genus Protopterus; species Protopterus annectens. The sequence continues at coordinate 94,282,384 of NC_056741.1, forward strand.
ATCACTCTGAATAAATTAGTCTCTGGCATTTTAATAGCTTTATCCACAGGACTAGCCCAATTTATCGTTCTACTTCCTAAGTACATCTGGCCTATTCATTCCTCTAAGGGGTGAGAGATGGGTTTTGCTGGTCCAGGAGATAGACTTTCAGCACATTTATTCCCTGACTGATGATTTTTTCAGCCATTTTATTTTCCCAGAGAAACAAGAGCTGTGCAGCAGAGTGAGACAGCGCTCAGATTCTGTGGACTATCTTAACCCTCACTGCTGACTTATTTACTCCATAATGGGCAGCATCCAGGAGGTGCCTGTGTACTTTTACACATGTAAAGTCCTTTCACATGCCACATGCAGTGTGTACATGCTAAGCTCCTTGCTATGGGTGATACAGCTGCACTCCTGCAGGTGCTGTCAATGCAGTGAGGTAATCCTTCACCTTTACCCCAGGATGGGCAAGCTAACTTTGGATTCTAACTCCTACTCTCCCTAAGTCAGTCTTTCCAGTATCTTTGCTGTTAGTTAAACATGTTACATCTGGGGTGCATCCAGGTCTTGATCCCTGTTTGCCATGGAGCAAAGATAGTCTTCAGCATTTTGGTTATACTGATCACACCCACAGTCATAAAGGTATGCTTTTGTACCACATACAACCTGGAATGGCATTACAGGAACATAGTGAATGACCATTACATTGACTTTCCTGCAGTCTCCTAAAAGCTGAGCTGCAGCAGTGACTGTTGAGCTTTACCCCTTAAGTAGAAATCTCATGAACGATGCACAGACCACAGTCTGCAGTACAAAGGAAGGAGGACTTAATTGTGACAATGCACAACCACAATTTGAATACATGATCTGGGCCCTGAGGAGTCAAATGGGGGGAGGGGTGTGACATGCATTTATCTTAGGTTGCCAGTCTTGCAGTACAGCTATTCCCCATGCTGAAAACTGAAGGCTTTAGGTTTATTGAAAATACGAGATACACACTAGCAGAAGGAAACAAGGTGCAATCCATACAGTCTTGTGAAATGACAGAACCTCGAAGAGATATTTGCCAGAGTTGCTGTCCTGATGAATCAGACTAAATAACCATCAGTTTACAGAAGTTGCAACTTGGGGCCCTATAAAAGTTGATCTGCATGTCAGAGGAGGGTAGATATTTTCATTGGTCTGCATCTACCCTAAACTTACGAGGAAAAACAAATAGCCTTTAGTAGCCTATTTAACCAATGCAGACATTACATCCACATTAGCTACTCTCTACCTATTTATTTGTGTGTTTGTTTATGTAATTAATGCTAAATCTGAGGAACAGGCAAGTAAATGGCCTTAAACATCTTTTTTTGAGCCATTGACCATGCTACATGGGCAGAAATACAAATACCAATACAATTTAAAATGTTTCACATTAAGCAGTAAGACAATGCATATAACAACCATGCATGCAAGGTGGAGAATTGGTTACGGGTTTACCTGATTTAAAATAGTATATATCAGTACAGAAAAAGTGACAAATCCAAATATATACAATATATGCTAGTGATTAGAAATACTTATAATTTGAATGTATACACAAACTTGCAAAAAGATGATACAGAGGAAGCATAGTGGTAAAGATGATTTAGATGTTAGATAGGAAGACATAGGTACAAAGCTGCAGGTGGCAGAAAAGAGACAGTAAAAGGCAAAAGTAGTAATGAAAAGCTGAAAAGATGAGAAAGGGAAAAGTAATATGTTGGAAAGAGTCCTTATAAATGAGATGACAGGCTAATATCAAGGTAGTTAAAAAGTAATTGACTTAATGTCTGAACATATTGAGTTAGAGACAGCAAACTAAAGTTCAGAAAAGGATGTTTCTGCTACTGACAGGCAGAAAGCTGGACAATAAAGTGTAGGATCCTCACTCATTTGTGAACTAAGAAAATGTGGACTATTAAGGTCTGGAGAGCAACTGCTAAAGAAGGAAAAATGTTAAGATAAAAAAGACTACAGATAAAACACTACTGGTAGAAGGATGATCTTTTAGAAACAAGGATGAGGTCTGTAGTGTTACGCAGTCTGCTGTCATAATTGAAAGGGCTTGCTAAAAATATGAAAAGGAAAACCTTTAGAAGAAACATTGCAAGTTTACGGCATTTTGAGTGCTGCTTGCAGTTACCTTAGGGGAAGCATGTTTAAGTTTTGGGGTGAGCACATTCATTGCTTTGGTAGGATGGCTATCAGTTGTAAGGTGGCAAGTCTGTCTGATTTGCTTACAGTAAGACTTAGGATATACACAACATAGTATGACTGAGAATATTTAGAGAAGGATCACAATGAATGACGGTGGAGATATTTATATGTGTGAAGTTGTATAACTGATATATCCCTCGTGTCAGTGATATGAGGTGTTGAGCAACTTATCAGTTTATGGATAGTACCAAGAAGATTTAGTTTGACTCGGAAGTGGTTACTTGGAAATCATTTTGGAAAGAAAGGAAATAGGCTATTTCCATCTTTCTGGGAGCAGTTTGCATATAAGATGATAAGGGACTTCTCAAAAACCAGAAGATCATGGTCATACAGTGTGCTGAAGGAGTGTAGATAGAAAAATAATTTATGTAAATCAATGAAGAGTGGAGGTTTAAGTATAAATCATTGTGGTACACAAGACAGACAGGGAGCAGCAGAAAATGTTATTCCCAAATAGTAACCGAACTAATAGATGTAGAATGGAAGGATTCTTAAACACTGAGATGCTGTGGGGAAAAGAGACAGATACCTCTGGGATCCTCTTTTCTCAATACTTATAAAATGCCACATTTTGTGTTTTAAAAACAGTATAGCAGGATAGCTGTGCTATGCTTTTTGATTACTTTAAGCCCTTAAAAGAACTCATTGGTCCCATATTAAAACCAACATTTTTGGAAAGATAAGGAAGAGGAGGAGATGAGGAAGTGTTAAGTCTGCACTGCAGCTTTGTCAGCCCAAAGGTCATGCCACCTTTTTAAATACTACAAAATAAAAGCTGCATACATTCTATAGGAACTTTGTTTTTGAACATTTTTCTTCCTTCACTTTTTCTGGCTTTTCCCAGTTAGGGGTCACCACAGCAGATCACCTGTCCGCTCATGATTGGCAGTGGAGTTTTACGGTGTCAAGTTGCCAGCCCGGCGCCCAACCTTCCACGGAAGGCACACACTCACACCTAGGGCCAATTTGGAGTGTCTAATCCACCTACAGCATGTCTTTGGGAGGAAGCCAGAGCACCTGGAGGAAACCCATGCAACCACAGGGAGGACATGGAGACTACGCACAGAAGACACCCCAGCCGAGGATTGAACCAGAGAACCTCTTGCTGTGAGGCGACAATGCTAACCACTGCACAACCATGACCTTTTTGCAAGAAAAGCACAGTGGGATACTACAGATGTAGTTTGTTATCATACAAACAAAAGAAGCATAGCCTGCTTTGGGCACAAAACACATTTGAGAGGCATATGACATATTATCCCATACCTTGGGACCTAATCTGTTATGTGCTCTTAAAGCTTCTAGTTTCCATCTGTACAACTATTTTCTCTGTAGAAAATATTTATGAAATAAAATGGACTGTGAATGTCAAGTTCATATAATTAAGATTGTCTTCTGAATATTATTCATTATCCTGAATCAGAGAAGCACTTATTTGCAAACTGCAGTACAATTTATGATACACAGTTCGATGCAGCTTATTTGTTAAAGTAGGGATTTTTTTTTCCAATAATTTTTCTTTTTCTTTTACAATTATATATGACACAAAAAACAATTCAATCTTTACAACATGACTATAGGAGTATTTTATACATTAGTGTTAATACCATAAGGTGTAAGTCATACAACACATTTATTTACACTACTTACACAGATGCTTTCACCATTAGCTCAATTGTTATACAAAACAACACATACAATCTTAATACCCAAACTATGATTAGTCTGTCAAATCCTGTATGAGTTTCTAGGTTCCATTAAGGTGTATTCTTAAGTTGCTATGTGGTTGACTATGCTAATATTAGATTAAAGGTTTGTTCCCAGATTTCTCTGGACTTCATGTTTTGATTTCTTTTATCCATTACTATTTTGTGAGTTGAGATGTTTTATGGCTATTTGTTTAAAACCCTCCCAAGATATATTCAACAGATCTAGCCATTGGAGTGTTATATATAGTTTAATTAGCAGAAAAATTATTAAGAATGTATTTGCTTGTTTTTTGGGGATGTTAGTTGGAAGAATGTGTAATAAGGCAAATTCCCATGCTAATGTTGATGTTTGGTAGCCCATCTTTTGTAACTGTACTTTGATAGTAATCACAAGGCTTTCTTTAGTTATGTTATGAACCTGGGTGGGAATTCCCAGATATGCTCAGAATTAGTCCAAAATCACAAAAAATACAACTAACCCACAGACATTACCAACATCCTAGTTGACAGATTCAGTGCAAACTTCTCCCCACTTCTCCAACAAAAGGGCAAATATCTATCCTAGCAGAGTGCTGTCCCCCCCTGACATCTCAGATGCTCAGGTAAGAGCCGCCCTCTCCAAAGCAAAAAACACAGCATCAATGGGACCAGACGGTGTCCCGGGCTGTGTCCTACATGAACTCCAAGAAGAACTAAACCCAAACATAAAACTACTGTTCAATCTCAGCCTTACTACAGGATATGTACCCAAAGAGTGGCATACAGCAACAGTGGTCCCTCTCCACAAAGGTGGTGCATCAACAGATCCTGGAAACTATCGCCCCATAAGCCTAACTAGCTTGTTCTGCAAAGCTATGGAAAGGATCATCATGGACCTCATTAATAAAGATATTGGGGACCTACAGACACTGGATCCTACCCAGTTTGGCTTTGTTAAGGGCAGATCCTGCCTCTTAAACCTGGTTGATTTCTTTGAAACAGTCACCAAGGCCATTGACGAGGGGAAGGTGGTCCACACAGTCTACCTGGACCTTGCAAAAGCCTTCGATACAATACCCCACTCGGGCATTATAGATAAGCTTACCAGATTAAACATAAACCCGTATGTCACTAGATGGGTTGCAAACTGGCTCAAGGACAGAACCCACATGGTTAGAATTGCTGGAGCCATGTCAGACTCCAAACCAGTTACAAGTGGCGTCCTACAAGGCTCAGTCCTGGGACTTCTCTTGTTCGGTATATATTTCTCGGAGGTACAGGCTAACATGGAAGGACTGTGGTTGACCAAGTTCGCAGATGACTGCAAACTGGGCACCATAATCAACTCTCCAGCCGACACAAGCATCCTACAAAAGGGCCTCATAGAAACAGACAACTGGTGCCAGAGCCATGGCCTCAAGCTAAACGCCAAAAAGTGTATAGTCATCCCTTTGGCAAAACAAAGTGCTCACAAATTACCACATAGGTGGTAATCCATTGGCACAGGAAGAAGTAATTAGGACCTGGGGACCCAAGTTGATAGCAATCTCTCATTTGACAAACCACGTGGCCAAAGTGGTTAGAAAACATTTTATATAGCCCACCTAATCATGAAGGGATTCACATCTAGATCAGGGGAGGTCATCGTGCCTCTTTACTCATACCTCATCAGGCCCATAATTGAGTACAATGCCCCTTTAGGTATGTACCTTACCAGACACCTGCAGCAACTGGAAAGACCCCAAAAGTACCTCACCAAGAAGATCAAAGGGCTCAAACAGATGCCATATGCTGCCCGGTTAAAGAAACTCCAGCTCTACTCAGTGGCATACCGCCTGCTCAGAGGCGATCTGTGCCTGACGTATAAAGCCATGTCCAACCGGGAATTAATGGACATGCTGCACCTCAGAAAATCCAAATCCCATCGAGCTACACGCTCAAGAGACTTGAACCTCAGCACTGAAATAAATAAAAACCAAGGAATTTTTGAAAGAAAAAAAATAGTTGCTGTATATTTGTAGAGTGCGTTTGGTATCATGTCTGCATGTGTGTGCGTGAATGTAGCCATGAAAGCATGTGTGTGCCTGAAGAAGGGCGAGCGAAACCTGAGAGAATGTACATTTTGTGCATGGAAGGAGTGTATATGTCTGTATGAATGCTGGTAATGCTGTGTTTGCGTGAATGGGACAGAGTTAGCAATGCAGGAGAGAAAGAACAGTGCCTGCGTGAATGCAGGATGTAAGTGTATGAATGCAGAAAAGTCTGAGTGTGTGTGTATGAGAGAGAGTTTCCAATGCATGAGTGACTGCAGGTCAGAATGAGTGCGTGTTAGCAGAATGTCTGTGTGTGTGTGTGTGTGTGTGTGTGTGTGTGTGTGTGTGTGTGTGTGTGTGTGTGTGTGTGAGAGAGATGGGTGGTATCTGGTTCGGGTGCCAGAGACAGGAATTGCCTTATTTTTTTTTTATTTCATTCCTTGAAAACAGCAAGGCGATATAGATCTAAATGTAATAAGCGGATCCCTTCATACGTATTGATCGGCTTATTACTGTGCCCTCCTTTTTTTTTTAATTGTTGTTTAATTGTTGTAGCACCCAGAGTGAGAAAAAATATGCTTGCGTGTCTGTCTGGTATAGTTGTAGAGTGCATTTGGTTTCATGTCTGCATGTGTGTGTGAATGTGGCCATGAAAGCATGTGTGTGCCTGAAGAAGGGTGAGAGAAACATAAGAGAATGTACATTTTGTGCATGGAAGGAGTGTGTATGTCTGTATGAATGCTGGAAATGCTGTGTTTGCATGAATGGGACAGAGTTAGCAATGCAGGAGAGAAAAAACAGTCCCCGCGTGAATGCAGGATGTAAGTGCATGAATGCAGAAAAGCCTGAGTGTGTGTGTATGAGAGGGAGTTTCCAATGCATGAATGACTGTATGTCAGAATGAGTGTGTGTAACCAGAATGTCTGTGTGTGTGTGAGAAAGATGGGTGGTATCTGGTTCGGGTGCCAGAGACAGGAATTGCCTTATTTATTTTTATTTATTTCCCTGAAAACAGCAAGGTGATATAGATCTAAATGTAATAAGCGGATCCCTTCATATGTATCGATCGGCTTATTACTGTGCCCTCCTTTTTTTTTTTAATTGTTGTTTAATTGTTGCAGCACCCAGAGTGAGAAAAAAAATGCTTGCGTGTCTGTCTGGTATAGGTGTAGAGTGCGTTTGGTTTCATGTCTGCATGTGTGTGCGTGAATGTGGCCATGAAAGCGTGTGTCCCTGAAGTAGGGCGAGCGAAACATGAGAGAATGTACATTTTGTGCGTGGAAGCAGTGTGTATGTCTGTGTGAATGCTGGAAATGCTGTGTTTGCGTGAATGAGAGAGAGCAATGCAGGAGAGAAAGAACAGTGCGCGCGTGAATGCAGGATGTAAGTGTTCATTCCTTGAATCTCGTCCAGTAATTCCTACCATTGTTCTTTTATTTTCCAGTAATTTCGGAATACAACACAATACTTTAAATTCAATTTTGTTAAACTAAACCTCAGATCTGTGTGCCCGATGTCACTCTGAATAAATTAGTCTCTGGCATTTTAATAGCTTTATCCACAGGACTAGCCCAATTTATCTTTCTGCTTCCTAAGTACAACTGGCCTATTCATTCCTCTAAGGGGTGAGAGATGGGTTTTGCTGGTCCAGGAGACAGACTTTCAGCACATTTATTCCCTGACTGATGATTTTTTCAGCCATTTCATTTTCTCACAGAAACAAGAGCTGTGCAGCAGAGTGAGACAGCGTTCAGATTCTGTGGACTATCTGAACCCTCACTGATGACTTATTTACTCCATAATGGGCAGCATCCAGGAGGTTCCTGTGTACTTTTACACATGTAAAGTCCTTTCACATGCCACATGCAGTGTGTACATGCTAAGCTCCTTGCTATGGGTGATACAGCTGCACTCCTGCAGGTGCTGTCAATGCAGTGAGGTAATCCTTCACCTTTACCCCAGGATGGGCAAGCTAACTTTGGATTCTAACTCCTACTCTCCCTAAGTCAGTCTTTCCAGTATCTTTGCTGTTAGTTAAACAAGTTACATCTGGGGTGCATCCAGGTCTTGATCCCTGTTTGTCATGGAGCAAAGATAGTCTTCAGCATTTTGGATATACTGATCACACCCACAGTCATAAAGGTATGCTTTTGTACCACATACAACCTGGAATGGCATTACAGGAACATAGTGAATGACCATTACATTTACTTTCCTGCAGTCTCCTAAAAGCTGAGGTGCAGCAGTGACTGTTGAGCTTTACCCCTTAAGTAGAAATCTCATGAACGATGCACAGACCACAGTCTGCAGTACAAAGGAAGGAGGACTTAATTGTGACAATGCACAACCACAATTTGAATACATGATCTGGGCCCTGAGGAGTCAAATGGGGGGAGGGGTGTGACATGCATTTATCTTAGGTTACCAGTCTTGCAGTACAGCTATTCCCCATGCTGAAAACTGAAGACTTTTTATTGAAAATATGAGATACACACTAGCAGAAGGAAACATGGTGCAATCCATACAGTCTTGTGAAATGATAGAACCTCTAAGAGATATTTGCCAGAGTTGCTGTCCTGATGAATCAGTCTAAATAAGCATCAGTTAACAGAAGTTGCAACTTGGGGCTCTATAAAAGTTGATCTGCATGTCAGAGGAGGGTAGATATTGTCATTGGTCTGCATCTACCCTAAACTTACATGATGAAAAACAAATAGTCTTTAGTAGCCTATTTACCTAATGCAGACATTACATCTACATTAGCTACTCCCTACCTATTTATTTGTGTGTTTGTTTATGTAATTAATGCTAAATCTGAGGAACAGGCAAGTAAATGGCCTTAAACATCTTTTTTTGAGCCATTAACCATGCTACATGGGCAGAAATACAAATACCGATACAATTTAAAATGTTTCACATTAAGCAGTAAGACAATACATATTAACACCATGCATGCAAGGTGGAGAATTGCTTATGGGTTTACGTGATTTAAAATAGTATATATCAGTACAAAAAAAGTGACAAATCCAAATATATACAATATATGCTAGTGATTAGAAATACTTATAATTTGAATGTATACACAAACTTGCAAGAAGATGATAAAGAGGAAGCATAGTAGTAAAGATGATTTAGATGTTAGATAGGAAGACATAGGTACAAAGCTGCAGGTGGCAGAAAAGAGAGTAAAAGGCAAAAGTAGTAATGAAAAGCTGAAAAGATGAGAAAGGGAAGAGTAATATGTTGGAAAGAGTCCTTATAAATGAGATGACAGGCTAATATCAAGGTAGTTAAAAAGTAATTGACTTAATGTCTGGGCATATTGAGTTAGAGACAGCAAACTAAAGTTCAGAAAAGGATGTTTCTGCTACTGACAGGCAGAAAGCTGGACAATAAAGTGTAGGATCCTCACTCATTTGTGAACTAAGAAAATGTGGACTATTAAGGTCTGGAGAGCAACTGCTAAAGAAGGAAAAATGTTAATATAAAAAAGATTACAGATAAAACACTACTGGTAGAAGGATGATCTTTTAGAAACAGGGATGAGGTCCGTAGTGTTACGCAGTCTGCTGTCATAATTGAAAGGGCTTGCTAAAAATATGAAAAGGAAAACCTTGAGACATTGCAAGTTTACGGCATTTTGAGTGCTGCTTGCAGTTACCTTAGGGGAAGCATGTTTAAGTTTTGGGATGAGCACATTCATCGCTTTGGTAGGGTGGCTATCAGTTGTAAGGTGGCAAGTCTGTCTGATTTGCTTACAGTAAGACTTAGGATATACACAACAGAGTATGACTGAGAATATTTAGAGAAGGACCACAATGAATGACGGTGGAGATATTTATATGTGTGAAGTTGTATAATTGATTTATCCCTCATGTCAGTGATATGAGGTGTTGAGCAACTTGTCAGTTTATGGATAGTACCAAGAAGATTTAGTTTGACTTGGAAGTGGTTACTTGGAAATCATTTTGGAAAGAAAGGAAATAGGTTATTTGCATCTTTCTGGGAGCAGTTTGCATATAAGATGATAAGGCACTTCTAAAAAAAACAGAAGATCATGGTCATACAGTGTGCTGAAGGAGTGTAGATAGAAAAATAATTTATGTAAATCAATGAAGAGTGGAGGTTTAAGTATAAATCATTGTGGTACACAAGACAGACAGGAAGCAGCAGAAAATGTTATTCCCAAATAATAACCAAACTAATAGATGTAGAATGGAAGGATTCTTAAACACTGAGATGCTGTGGGGAAAAGAGACAGATACCTCTGGGATTCTCTTTTCTCAATACTTATAAAATGCCACATTTTGTGTTTTAAAAAGAGTATAGCAGGATGGCTGTGCTATGCTTTTTGACTACTTTAAGCCCTTAAAAGAACTCATTGGTCCCATATTAAAACCAAAAATTTTTGAAAGATAAGGAAGAGGAGGAGATGAGGAAGTGTTAAGTCTGCACTGCAGCTTTGCCAGCCCAAAGGTCATGCCACCTTTTTAAATACTACAAAATAAAAGCTGCATACATTCTATAGGAACTTTGTTTCTGAACATTTTTCTTCCTTCACTTCTTCTGGCTTTTCCCGGTTAGGGGTCGCCACAACAGATCACCTGTCCGCTCATGATTGGCAGTGGAGTTTTACTGTGTCAGGTTACCAGCCCGGTGCCCAACCTTCCACAGAAGGCACACACATGCACACACTCACACACAGGGCCAATTCGGAGTGTCCAATCCACCTGCAACATGTCTTTGGGATGTGGGAGAAAGCCAGAGCACCTGGAGGAAACCCATGCTACCACAGGGAGGACATGCAGACTCCACACAGAAGGCACCCCAGCCGAGGATCGAACCAGAGAACCTCTTGCTGTGAGGTGACAATGCTAACCACTGCACCACCCTGGCCTTTTTGTAAGAAAAGCACAATGGGATACTATAGATGTAGTTTGTTATCATACAAACAAATGAAGCATAGCCTGCTTTGGGCACAAAACACATTTGAGAGGCATATGACATATTATCCCATACCTTGGGACCTAATCTGTTGTGTGCTCTTAAAGCTTCTAGTTTCCATCTGTACAACTATTTTCTCTGTAGAAAATGTTTATGTAATAAAATGGACTGTGAATGTCAAGTTCATATAATTAAGATTGTCTTCTGAATATTATTCATTATCCTGAATCAGAGAAGCACTTGTTTGCAAACTGCAGTACAATTTATGATACACAATTCGATGCAGCGTATTTGTTAAAGTAGGGATTATTTTTTTTTCCAACAATTTTTCTTTTTCTTTTACAATTATATATGACACAAAAAACAATTCGATCTTTACAACATGACTATAGGAGTATTTTATACATTAGTGTTAATACCATAAGGTGTAGGTCATACAACACATTTATTTACACCATTTACACAGATGCTTTCACCATTAGATCAATTGTTATACAAAACAACACATACAATCTTAATACCCAAACTATGATTAGTCTGTCAAATCCTGTAAGAGTTTTTAGCTTCCATTAAGGTGTATTCTTAAGTTGCTATGTGGTTGACTATGCTAATATTAGATTAAAGGTCTGTTCCCAATTTCTCTGTACTTCATGTTTTGGTTTATTTTATCTATTACTATTTTATGAGCTAAGAGATGTTTTATGGCTATTTGCTTAAAACCCTCCCAAGATATATTCAACGGATCTAGCCATTTGAGTGCTATATATTCCCCCGGATTCATGAAGCTCGGCGCAAGGCCGGCGTAAGGCTTGCGCCAGCCGTGCATAGCAGCGCCACATGCATAGTAATGAGTGTGCGCCGCAACCACAACCACGTGCATAGGGCACGTGCGCGAGTCCAGGGAGCCCAAGTAAGATGCGCCCGTAGGCGTGGCCAAGCCGGCAGGCGAGGAGCAACCTAAAGTGCTGGCTGTCACATGCCACCTGCAATAGTAACCGCACCAACCAGTGTCCGTGGATAATGAAACGTATGCAGACTATGCAACATAGTACCCATCCACACAAAATGGAGAACCAACCATAAATCCACGAAGTACAAAATGTTCCCGTCCACGGAACAAAGGATACTCGGAATACCGTGTCCGTCACGCAATGCACTGTCAGCAGGCATACCCAGTGGAGGTGTACTGCATCATGTCAGCGCGCCGCAACTACACACGACTAGCCCCATGGGCATGGTCACCAGCAGTCCCACAGTGGTAGTGAGAGTACACAGCTGGGCAGTCATGGCCATATAACAACCAGAAAGAAACCAGATATCCCAAACACAGACAAACATGTGTATAGTAAAATGTGCCAGACACAGCAACGTAACCGTCACATACACATAGGATGGCATATGCCGAATCGGAATATCCAGAAGCAGAACCCATGCATGCAAATGTAATGCACAACAACCCCGTCATAGCACGTAACCCGCACCCATGTCCGACTGTCCACCCAATCCAGCTAGCAGCCTTGCGCAGTTGCACACCTACACACAGCGGGTATACCCCATATGTAGTAGGAAGTATTGTCCTAGGCAGTGACACACGTGCAAATATGTACCCCACATGTCAACATCCCACCCCAGGTCCTAATATCCAAATGGCTGCATGTGAATGTGTCGGCAGAATGTGTACATCCCGCGTGTGGTTACGGACCTGTCGAAACCCCATAGGTGTTCACACGCCACAGTGTCCATAACTGTACACATCTGGACAAAGCAGTATGTGCAGCCACTGTACCGATGATCAGCTATGCAGACATGTCAAACACAATACACAGGGCAGAACAGCCGTCCACCAAGCAGGTCACCCCAGCAGGGTTGCCACATGCACAGAAAGTCAAGGTGGGACATCACTCGTAGATATGTGTGGTTCCGTATGGCAAAACACCCACGGCCAATGCAAAGGATAGAATAACACGTATATGCCCGGATGAATGGTTATGTCATAGCATGGGAATAGCTTAAGCTATCCAACATAATAGTCATGCGTACCAGATACAAAATGCCTGTAACATGCAAGTAGTAATGCAGAATGACATACATGACTGTGTCAATATCACAGGACATATGGCACGTGTCAAGTGTCGAAGCAGAAGACAAATGTCCATAATGGGGCCCCCTGCAAAGAGGAACACGTGCCAACCCCACCCCCCCACTGACATATCGGCAGTATAAATACAACCCAAACACACACCAACACCACCGTCCAACCCATGATAGCAACGAAGGCCGGACAAAGACCAACACGATGCGTGCACAAATAGGGACACATGTAACCGGTGCTCTGACAACCTTCCACAGGCCACCAAATAATAGTATGTACATACGCATGTAATGCTGCGAAGGATGTGTGGTAGTCCCCAGTATCACAGAGGCAGGTACACAGATACACTGTAACCAATCATCACATATGTGCACTGTACACAGCATACCTGCAGGTAATACATAGTTCAGTCATGTGCCACATAAATATCCACGTATGAATGAGGACAGGGGATCGACAAGTGTGAATGGGAAAAACGCAGAACATGGCATATGTATGATAACCGGCACCACCCACAGCATTGTATGCCAATAGCAGAAGCTATTGTTGGTTGTCCAAACACTTGTGTCTGTACACACGGAATAAATATCATAGCAATAACCCATGCCTGGGTGTGGGTAATGCTGGATATACCCACAGTAGACATGGTGCGGTCCCGAGGGCGATGCCCGAGGGACCAAACAAAGGCAACCGTGGGTAAATACAGCAGTACCCACACCCAGATGTGGGTTATTGCTATTATGCCATATCATCTAAGAAAATAAACTATTAATCCCCAGACATAATGGCACAGCATAATGCCTGTCTGCTGCTCATCCGCAGATGTCTGGCATCCGCGGCGGTGCTGACGTACTGTGCGAGATGTCCGTTGCTAATGTCGAAACTGTCTCGCTATGTAAAACACAGTCAACATAGCAAATCAATACAAAACAGCAACGGAGAGCTCGATATCCCCGTTGCTGTGTTGTACAACCTGTCCCGCTATGTTAAATGTGTGTAGCAGAGCGAGACTGCCCCAAAGTAAGCAACAGACATCTCCGTGGCTCAGTTAAAGCTGTCACGCTATGTTAAACCCATGTAACATAGTGAGACAGGTTATAAATACCAAGGTATACTAATGGAAATAGGTCCGGGCGACTGGACCATGTGCCATTACTATAACCCGATCTACAACAGGCACGCTGGCCAATCAGCGTGCACGGTTAGGAATAATGGGGGGGTTATGGTATAATAGACATGGACAAACCATGCCCATGTGCCTCGTCTGACATTCGTACACGGTCAGGGCAGTTCCGTACACTAGGCGGACAAGACCAAACCCAGAGCACCACAGGAACACCCTGACAATCAAAGACCTGTATGCATTGGGGCTATAAGCCCCTGTGATCTGAATATCCCTGCGGTCACGCCATATGCATCCTGGGTCAAGAGCAGTAGGGAATAGGGAATGTGTAACATGTAGTACCGCACTTTTCCCAGCAGGAGAATGGATGCCTGTGACGTAAGTGAGTGCGGGGGGGGGGGAATATGTTAATGTAGCTATGTACCATGGGTATGCATATAAATGAGACAGAACAGCAAACGTGTAGTGGTCACAGCAACCAGCCAATGTGAATGCAGTCCCGTTTGAATTACGACTATAGAACATATAAATGTGAATGTGTAAGTAATGTGTCTGTGCCGCAAAGACAGTTACATGTGTAAAGGTGAAAGTGTGTTCCGCACACGTCCGTTAACCGGATCAGAGATATGTTACTGGAACAGTCACAACTAATACAGGCCATGTAACCACACAGACTCAGTAAACATATGTAACCCAGAATACGGATATGCATGTGCGCCTGCGCATAACCCACAATTAGGAAATGCAAGTGCGCCTGTGCGTGTATGATCTGCTCACAGCAGGGTAAGTTAATGCAGTGTCCTCCACGTCAGTTATACATGTCTCAAAACTGTCAGCATCTGAAAGTATGGAACCAGACAATGCCATGCAAAGTACTGGTACAAATAGTGAGAAACACATGATATGTGATAAGACAAACATAGAATGTGGATAGAATAACGGGTGTGTTAGTAGCAGGGATTGACGAAGGGTACACATCTGTAACCTGACCTACTTGTCAGAAGGTGCCACCGTACGTTTATGTAAGTTTTATGTTGGTTTACATTTGTTGACTGGGCTAGGCTAGCTGGATATATGTCCAGTGTCAGTAGAGGCCTGGGGAGAAATGCTCCACACACAATAATAGCACAACATACCAAAGTAGTCATATATGTAAACAAAACTGAACAACAATAGAAAGTGTCCAAAAAGGACTGGTTACATAAAGATTCCAGAAGACAAAGAAAAATATAGTCAGTGGAAGCACGTCATAATTATAGAATCAAGTCTCTATAGAATCAAGTAAGTCTCACATGAAATGCCAGCAAATTGCCAGATAGACACAGGTCAATGTAACACACACCTAAGATAAAGGGCCAACCAGCCATACACTCTGCCAGAACCTGTACAGTGGAAAGGTATGGTATGGTTATAGATGTGTGTACACAGGTAATCCACAGACAGTAACAAAGCAAGGTATGAAACGAGGGGTTCACATGTATATATGTACACACAACAGACCTACGTCCTGTATATATGACACATGGATATAAATATGCCAAGTAATAGATAATATGGGTAGTCAAACAGACATCCGCGAACGGGGAACATATAGCAGCAGTCAAAACCACTGGCCAGATGGTGACAGTCCAGCAAGTTCTACACTTTACACATGCACACTGGTGTCCATTGTAGGATTCCAAAAATTGCTCCATTCGCAACACCTGCTGCGATTGACGAAAGAAGTAACACCATAACCACTGGAACAGCTATACATGCACTAAAAGCGGGTTCAAGGTTGATGACACATGTGTCCATGAAATGCAGGACATATGAACAGATATCCCCAGAGTGGTGAGTCCATAGAAGTGCGTCCACATCCCAGTACCGCACACATTAACCATGTGTAATGTGTACCGTCGAGGGTTGCAGGCATGGGAACCTGGGTATGCAGAAATGGGCCTAGGTGTTGTTTGGCAGAGAATCCGTAGGCCCGCCCCATGGGAGGGATGTGGGTATAGCACATGCCTTAATCCCCACTAATGGTGCAAAGCATCCACCAGATAATGAGGAAAGCAGGTGTGAAATATGTACAGCCCTATATCAATGTCCTGTAGGCGATTCCCATGGATGGACATGCGTACAACCAAGATGGCACCCATAACTGGAAATCTGTCGGAATAACACAGCTGCAGTAAGGCATAGCACAGGAAATACAGATAGGGACTACATTAGAAATACCCCATACAAAGTCAGACTGTTGTGCGAATACTGGCGTACATAACTCTCAACCTTCCATCACCAAAATGAGGAACACTCGCCTTCATAATGTGGAACAAATGGGCAAAATGTGGAACACATACTAATGGCTTACTAACAACTTCAACTAGGAAGGTCATAGGATGGTTAAAATATGCTGTTTTTACTTATAAAGAAGATCCTTTAATGAATTAATATGATTAATGTCAATTGACCATGGATTTCACCTAAAACATTCCTAACACTGAATGTGTAACAGCCCCTTTCAATGTGGAACTTTGAGGAATTTCGAGGAGCATGACCCTGTTAAGACCCCAAATGAGGTACGTCCTTCATAACGAGGTACACTGGAGAGGTATGCTGGCGTAGCCATGAATACGGTTGTTATGAGTCTCACTAATCATGCAATGGAAATAGCGCTCCCTAACACCCACCGCACAGTCCGGAATGGCTAGGCAGCAATCAGCTAGGAAGGCACAGCACTATGCGAAACGTAACAAGGGCAATGGCCGAACGTCAGGGCGTGTACACATAATGACAACAGGTCAGGGTATGAAGGAGCTACCTGTCCAGAATACATGTACTGAACCGGTGATACTAGGTGGACAGGTGGGAAGAAAGACAGCAAGACAAATGTGCAAACATGTATATGTCCTACCCCGGTAATTGTGAATGACAACGTTTGCCCCGCGAAGGTCAATGTGGAAGGTAATCAGACACAAAGGTGAAGTGTCCCCCAGGGTGCCATGAAGTGTCAACATAACAATTCCCAGGCCCCCATAGTCATACGTGAGCCCTGCCACTGACGGGAAGCGCAAATACGACGCACACATATGGTACAGGAAAGAACAAGTAGTGTGGATAAGCAGATGTAGACCTGTGTGAGGAATACAACTGTCTCGGTGTGCCGTGCAAATACAAAGTAATGTCATGTGGTCTGTCATGCCGCCACACACTGTGTGTGTATTGTAGGCAGACAGTAGGTATGTTGTATTAGACACATACCCTGCAACTGCACAGATGTACGCAGACTGTGTAGAAGTCTGCCTCATATGTTCGCTGTGTTCCACGTAACAGTAACAGTCCGGCGCCCTCATGATAACTGACAACAGGAAACAACGACAAACATGCGAGGAAGACACCAAATCAGACAGAAATGCCATACGCATGCATAACATATCACTGTCTCCACTATCAATGTTTCTAAGAGCAACATGACATGACTGGCCCCGAGTGTCCCACTATCACATAAGGCCGTGTCCAGATATATGCTCCCTGAGGTGGAGTGTTATGAACAGATACAGATACATGTGTGTGGAAACACTAGTATCCACTGCAAGACGATGGAATGTGCTGCTGTAGGAGGGGTAGTACTGTCCGCAGGTATGTGCTGAAATGCACATGAAACAGCTGTCTACATGGATTACCCATAGTGGCGACACCTGCACAGACGATTATAGTGGGACATACACACGACCATGCACACAGCTCAAATAGACATACACACACCATAAACAGGCAATGATACACAAGGTCTATGGCGTGTACGAGTACAGTGACAGTACAGCAAGGATAGCTGTCTGCCAAGATATACAGCAGATGTCTCTAGGACATGCAACACCTCCCTGAACACGGACGTTGCATGGACAATGTTTGGATATGCATCGTACCACATTTCTATGTGTCAGCCGTGCAAATATGCGATACATGGGACAGACAGCTGTCCATGCAAGAGCAGCGCTATGGGCATAACATATGTATGTATATATACATCGAGAGAGATACAGACAGACACATGTGGCAAGGCCGGTAGTGGAACCAACACATCACTACCCTATCACACCACAGCAGGACGCACGTGGAGAACACGCTACGGAGGTCGCTAACCACAGCAGGCACACAGGCAGTCCACTAGCTGTGTCTCAACATCCGCAAACACAGAGATGTCAGCAGGATATATGTGTGCTGCGGAGCATCTAAAACCATACCTATGAACCCATGCAGCTGGGAGAATAGACACACACACACACACAGTTGGCAGGCATGGGAATTGACCTTACCCCTACCTACCCAACCGCACGACAGTATGACACAGGTACGGAACGCGCTACTCGGAGCACTGTCAGAGGCATACGTCTAGGTGGGTGACATCATCCGCAAAGGAATAGACGCCGATAGCAAATGTATGTGCTGTGAAGCATCTAAAAGCATTACTATCTCCAGAGGCAGCAGGAAACACACACACCACACACACACACGGGAAAGGGCTGGGAGTTGAACCTATGCCTACCTACATGAACACACTACAGCATGATGCATTTACAGAACGCGCTACCGAGATTACTGAGCACAGCACTGTCAGAGGCATACTTTTAGGTGGGTGACATCATTCGTAAAGGAATAGACGCTGGTAGCCAAGGTATGTGTTCTGAAGCATCTAAAAGCATTACTATCTCCAGAGGCAGCTGGAAGCACACACACACACACACGGGGAAGGGCCGGGAGTTGAACCTACGCCTACCTACATGAACACACTATAGCATGATGCATTTACAGAACGCGCTACCGAGATTACTGAGCACAGCACTGTCAGAGGCATACTTCTAGGTGGGTGACATCATCCGCAAAGGAATAGACGCTGGTAGCCAAGGTATGTGTTGTGAAGCATCTAAAAGCATTACTATTTCTAGAGGCAGCTGGAAACACACACACACACACACACACACACATGGGGAAGGGCCAGGAGTTGAACCTATACCTACTTACGTGAACACACTACAGCATGATGCATTTACAGAACGTGCTACTGAGATTAATGAGCACAGCACTGTCAGAGGCATACTTCTAGGTGGGTGACATCATCTGCAAAGGAATAGACGCTGATAGCCAAGGTATGTGTTGTGAAGCGTCTAAAAGCATTACTATCTCCAGAGGCAGCTGGAAACACACACACACGGGGAAGGGCCGGGAGTTGAACCTACGCCAACCTACATGAACACACTACAGCATGATGCATTTACAGAATACGCTACCGAGATTACTGAGCACAGCACTGTCAGAGGCATACTTCTAGGCGGGTGACATCATCCGTAAAGGAATAGATGCTGATAGCCAAGGTATGTGTTGTGAAGCGTCTAAAAGCATTACTATCTCCAGAGGCAGCTGGAAACACACATACACACGGGAAAGGGCCGGGAGTTGAACCTACGCCTATCTACATGAACTCACTATAGCATGATGCATTTACCGAATGTGCTACGGAGATTACTGAACACAGCACTGTCAGAGGCATACTTCTAGGCGGGTGACATCATCCACAAAGGAATAGACGCTGATAGCCAAGGTATGGTTGTGAAGTGTCTAAAAGCATTACTATCTCCAGAGGCAGCTAGAAGCACACACCCACACACACGGGGAAGGGCTGGGAGTTGAACCTACGCCTACCTACATGAACGCACTACAGCATGATGCATTTACAGAACGTGCTACCAAGATTACTGAGCACAGCACTGTCAGAGGCATACTTCTAGGTGGGTGACATCATCCGTAAAGGAATAGATGCTGATAGCCAAGGTATGTGTTGTGAAGCGTCTAAAAGCATTACTATCTCCAGAGGCAGCTGGAAACACACACACACACGGGGAAGGGCCGGGAGTTGAACCTACACCTACCTACATGAACACACTACAGCATGATGCATTTACAGAATGCGCTCCCGAAATTACTGAGCACAGTACTGTCAGAGGCATACCTCTAGGTGGGTGACATCATCCGTAAAGGAATAGACGCTGATAGCCAAGGTATGTGTTGTGAAGCATCTAAAAGCATTACTATCTCCAGAGGCAGCTGGAAACACACACACACGGGGAAGGGCCAGGAGTTGAACCTACGCCTACCTACATGAACACACTACAGCATGATGCATTTACAGAACGCGCTACCGAAATTACTGAGCACAGTACTGTCAGAGGCATACCTCTAGGTGGGTGACATCATCCGTAAAGGAATAGACGCTGATAGCCAAGGTATGCGTTGTGAAGCGTCTAAAAGCATGACTATCTCCAGAGGCAGCTGGAAACACACACACAGACACACACGGGGAAGGGCCGGGAGTTGAACCTACGCCTACCTACATGAACACACTACAGCATGATGCATTTACAGAACGCGCTACCGAGATTACCGAGCACAGCACTGTCAAGAGGCATACTCCTAGGTGGGTGATATCATCTGCAGAGGCAAGGCAGCCGATAGGGAATGAAGACAGAGTGCGCAGTCACACAGCATGTTACTATCCCTAGGTGGGCGTACAGTAACACGGCAGTGCTGCCCTCGGGAATACTAACTAACTACGGAGCACAACACCACGACATGGATACGGGATGCACCACAGACAGTACACCCTATGAGAGAGCAACCGGCGTGCATGATGTAGGCAGCCATTGTGGCATAGCAACTACATATAACTCACCTGGACGGGTGCCATGGCTATGCAGGATGTCATTGGCCATGGCTACATGCCTAGTATCAGACGTCGGTGCCAACTGTACTGTGTCTCCATGCGTGGCGTACTGGGCATGCCCACACAACTAGCGGTCGCAAAGGGGAAACATACATGCACACGGGGTATACTCACAGAAGGGCGCAGTGTGCACTGTACTGTGTGTCCATCTACACAACTGCTTACTGGGCATGCTCACACACTTAGCATTTGCAGAGTGCAGACATGCATACACAAGGGGTTGAATCATGAAAGGGCAGAGTGTGGAACGTCGTGTGTGTCCACCTACACAACAGCAAACCAGGCATGCTCACACACTTGGTGGTTGCAAAGGGGGAACATACATGCACACGGGGTATAATCACAGATGGGCGCGGTGTGCACCATACTGTGTGTCCATCTACACAACTGCTTACTGAGCATGCTCACACACTTAGCATTTGCAGAGTGCAGACATGCATACACATGGGGTTGAATCATGAAAGGGCAGAGTGTGGAACATCGTGTGTGTCCACCTACACAACTGCAAACCAGGCATGCTGACATACCTAGCGGTTGCAAAGGGGGAACATACATGCACATGGAGTATAATCACAGACGGGTGCGGTGTGCACTGTACTGTGTGTCCATCTACACAACTGCTTACTGGGCATCCTCACACACTTAGCATTTGCAGAGTGCAGACATGCATACACATGGGGTTGAATCATGAAAGGGCAGAGTGTGGAACGTCGTGTGTGTCCACCTACACAACAGCAAACCGGGCATGCTGACACACCTAGCGGTTGTAAAGGGGGAACATACATGCACATGTGGTATGATCACAGACGGGCGCAGAGTGCACTGTACTGTGTGTCCATCTACACAACTGCTTACCGGCCATGCTCACACACTTAGCATCTGCAAAGTGCAGACATGCATACACATGGAGTGTGAGCATGAAAGGGCAGAGTGTGGAACTTCGTGTGTGTCCACCTACACAACAGCAAACCGGGCATGCTCACACACTTAGCAAGTGCTACGCGCCGTCCGGCATGCAGACGGAGTGTACACACCTCAGGTCATGGTCAGGTAAACCCGTCCACATGCACAGGGTGGTCACACATGCAGTTACTCGTACACACACAGATGACATCACAGGCATCATGGGTGCAGGTCAAACATGTACACACTGCAGTGAACACTGTAGCTGCCATGCCAGCACCATGTCATCGGTGCAGCAGTATGCCTCACGGTCCAACAACAGCATGTGACATATGTCCACAGGTCTGTATAGCGGTGTACACCAGTCATGCAGAGTACACATGTACTAACAATGATCCCACATGTGTGATGTAGTCCGCCCATATCAGTATACATAGACAGGTCGGCTCCACACATACCACGGCCCTGAAACAGCTATGACACATGACTGCTGCTGTACCAGAGTGAACCAATGTCCATATATGTCATACATGTGATTGTCTGGCTGTGTGCATGGACTGCACACAGGACACATACGAAGCCTGTGATGTACCACATGCATAACACTGGCGTACGCAGTGCTACACACACAAATGGAAGGTGGACACATGTCTGTGGTATGCTCCCACTACAGGGTGTAGCAGTGTTGACTGGGACACATACCCTTGTATTGTTCGCCTGTGACAGCTGTGATACCATACCACAGTCCATGTTCTATGTATGTCAACACACATGTCAAAACGTAGCAATGCATACACACATGGCAACAGGGGACACATGTGACACGTGTACTGTGCATGGTGCAGCCATGCATGAGCAGTGGCCGATGTCCATAACATAGTTGCAACTCCCTACCACATGCATACCCATCATGGGGGCCATTATATGGTGGCATAGTAACAGCACGTATGGCGGTATGTGTGTACATCATGTGTTTAAACACCTGTCCACATGCATGTGTGCAGGTGGTGGCTCACAGGTGTGTCACACACCATCCTACCCTGCCATGTGCATACAGTATGCTATGTCACTGTTACATGACAGTGCTGCCATAATGCATACCCATCGGTCAGGTGTCATCGACTGTATGTCACATGGCTACTGTAACACCTACCACCTCCCAAGTGCATATATCGGCACATCTGCCGGATACAGTGTTGGTACGCATAATGCACTACATACCGCTGCACGCCTGCACATGTCTCATATGGCGGGTGTGGCATTCCCAGCACCGACATGTGTGCAGGAATGTGTGCCCATGTATGCCACATATCGGGGGGACAATGTCCCATGTGCCACACATCCTTGTACACCATAGTAGAGATCTGTACATACCTCAGTGTGGGGTGCATGGATGTGGATGGTGCAGTACATGCAACACATCGTCTCCGTGTATACATGTGTGGTCACCACCATTTGTGTGTCAACATGTTTGTATGTCTGCTGCCTGGAGGGTGTATGCAGATATACTGTTGTGAACGGACACTAACCACACAGGGTGACCATCCCGTACTGGTGCTGCATTGCACAACCCTGTCGATGCCATAGGTGTGAGCCATACTGGCCACCTGTGCAAGTCCGCCCCCTGTGACATGGCGTATGGGTGCATTGTATTGTGAGGGTGCTGACCACACAGGCAGGTGTCCCCATCTGCACACTATGCGGTGTGCGACATAGTGGTGTACACCCCGCGATTGCGGCCATATTCCTGTACTGGTACAGCATCCTACAGCTGCACAGCATGCATCACAGCTGACAGGTGACACCTGAGGTCAGTGGCCAGCATGCTGTGTACGACACCTGCACAAAATCACCATACCTGTACTGTCTCCTGCCATGTATGTGATGTCTCTGTCCACTGTAGCCTGTGGCACCGACCACAGGCGTCAGGTGCAGTATATGTGTGGACATGTGTGTCATGTACTGTGTAAACAACGTTAAACTATGTCTGGCTCCGTACATTCTGCTCTTCAAGTTTTCCCTTAGAACTTCTCTACTTGCAATCTAAACTGTCTATTCTCTATCACAAACGCTCAGCAATTGCTCCTAAAGCATTCTTATATAGGTAAAGTACATATATACTAAACAAAGTACTACATTAGCCTAGAATCCCCTTGAGTACCCATTTCCCTATAGGTCCTTTCTGACTCAGTTACACAGCAAACGCATTCACGTTTTCTAGCATGTCGAAGGGTCAATTGCTAGCGTCCTCTCCTGTTCAGCTGGTGAATCTGGGCATCCTGAGGCAATGTTACAATTGCCTCATGTACACAGACAACCCACACCTTCCCCCACAAAACACAAACACATGTGAGAGATGCAACTATATATCCAAACTGGAGGCTGAGCTCTCTCAACTCAGGACCAGCAAGACCAGACAGGAGGAGAAGGACACCACGCACACCACAAACCCAGTTTCACATAGAACTATCACAACTGCAAAACAAACACATAAACACACAAAGACATACTCGGAGGCACTGTTCAAACATATACCAAAACTACAGAGGCCTCCAAAGCAGACACCCAAGCAACTGCCTCCTCAAGACATAGGACATGCAAAACATAGTTCTCAAAGTCAGTGTGCTAAACAGTCACAGCCCTTAAGGCCAAACACAATGCCAGACACACTTGTTATAGGTGACGCCATAGTCAGACACACTGACGTCCCACCCACCAGACTGAACAAGGAAATGATCACAGTAGGCTGCCTGTCAGGTGCTAGAATCCGCCACATAACACAAGCACTCAGGTCACTCCGCAGCATGTACAAGTATGATGCAGTCATTGTCCATGCCGGTGTGAACGACCTGAGACATACCTCCCTGGACTACATGAAAAGAGACATAGAGGGGCTCTCAGATTATGTAGCCCAGGCCGGTATGACCCTGACCTTGAGCAGTATCCTACCCTCACCAAGAATGATGCCACAATACAGAGTCAAAATGATCAGCTTTAATAATTGGCTTAATTACCGGTGTCAGTCTAAGGGGGTCCAATGTCTGTTTGCCTGGGATGACATGCTTGACAAGCCACGCTGCTTCACAAGGGATGGCTTGCACCTGTCACCCCTGGGCTTCCGGATATTGGCAAAGGCTCCTGCCACCCCCATAGTGCCTTTTTCAGTCAAGGCTCAAATGATAAACCTACCGCCCTAGAAATCAAACCTGGAAAGAACTAAGGGTAATACTGCTCAATGCCAGTAGTCTAAACCCCAAGTCGCACGCCCTCAAAGCCCTCCTCAGTATGGAGAACATTGATGTCTGTGCTGTGACTGAAACCTGGTTCAAGGCTCCTGAGAGCACCCCAGCACTATCAGGTTATACCTCATATCACGCGTTCTGGCCCCAAATCCGGACTGAACCACAAAAGGAGGGGGAGTCTCCATATGCATAAAGGATACCCACACCTCCAGGTTAGTGGCAATGCACATAGCAGCGGAGACCATCCAGGTGCAATTAACCATAGGTAGAACTGCCCTACAGTTTGTAGCATGCTACAGACCACCCTCTCAAACTCAGGATACCCACACAGCCTTCCTGAAGACACTGGGGAGTATGAATGTCTCTCCAAACACCATCATATTGGGTGATGTCAACTACCCAAACATAGACCGGGAACATTACCCAAGACCCAACACCCTAGCCCAAAGGTTCCTGGAGTTCATACACCCAACTGCTATGGAGCAACTAGTCACCATACCCACAAGAGGAGGAACTATACTACACCTGATCATCACACATGGGGACGACATGCTCCACACAGGATGTATATCCCTCATCGGTGAGATCAGACCATAAATTAATCTCACTGGAGATCCACATCCCACCCCCAACCCCAGCAAAGGAGACCACGGTGAAGAACTTCTCAAAAGGAAACTTCACACTTCTTAAGACTGGAGTGGTACCCTTCAAGGCCTCCGAGCCAGTGGAAAACACAACCCACACTGCTGAAACCCTTACAAATGCCTTCTACGAGCAGCTCCAGGAATGTATGGATCAAGCAATCCCTAATAACATCAGGACCCTTTCCACCAAAGGCAGGCGCACGGTCTGGTGGACCCCAGACATAAACAAACTCTACAACAAGAGGAGAAAGCTACTACATGACAGAGCAAAATCCCTAACAGGGAAGGCATCTCTGATCAATACTAGCAGTAAAATACGATCACTCATACAATCATCCAAGGCCACCTGTGGGAGAGGACTTGCGAAAGACACAAAAGACAACCATAAGGCCTTCTTTAGCTATGGTAGAAACATGGGTGGAAACTCACAGTTATGCTCGGAATTAGTCCAGAATGGTACAATGATCACTGAACCCACAGACATTGCCAACATAATGGCAGACAGGTTCCGTGCATATTTCTGCCCCCCCCAAGAGGAGAGATATCTATCCCACCAGAGTCTAGCCTCCCAAACATCTCAGATGCCCAGGTGAGAGCTGCTCTCTCTAAAGTGGAAAACACAGCATCCAAGGGACCAGACGGTGTCCCCGGCTGTGTGCTACACGACCTCAATGAGGACCTAAACCCGCACATAAGGCTGCTGTATAATCTTAGCCTTACTACAGGATACGTACCCAAAGAACGGCGTACGGCAACTGTGGTCCCACTCCACAAAGGCGGTGCTTCTACGGACCCTGGACATTACCGCCCTATAAGCTTGACGAGCCTTGTCTGCAAAGCTATGGAGGGGATCATAATGGAGCTCATAAATGAAGACATTGGGGACCTACATACACTGGATCATACCCAAGTCGGCTTTGTCAAGGGCAGATCCTGCCTCTTGAACCTGGTCAACCTTTTCGTAAGAGTCACTAAGGCCATTGATGAGGGTAAGGCAGTTCACACAGCCTACCTTGGCCTAGCAAAAGCGTTCGACGCAATACCCCACGCGGGCATCATAAAAAAGCTCACCAGCATAGATGTAGACCCATATGTCACAAGATGGGTTGCAAACCGGATCAAGGACAGAACCCACAGGGTTAGAGTTCCTGGTGCCATGTCAGACTAGAGATGAGCGGTGTCCCACAGGGCTCAGTCCTGGGCCCCCTCTTGTTCGGCATTTATTTTTCTGACGTGCAGGCAAACATAGGGGGATTGTGGCTGACAAAGTATGCAGATGACTGCAAACTGGGCACCATAATCGACACCCCATCAGACACAGACATCCACCAGAGGTCTCATAGAAATGGATAACTGGTGCCAGAGCCATGGCCTTAAGCTACATGCCATGAAAGGTATAGTCATACCCTTTGGGAAAAACAAGGTAACCCCTAATTACCACATAGGTGGTAATCCATTAAACACGGAAGACGTTATCAGGGACCTGGGGACCCAACTTGTCAGTAACCTCTCTTTTGACACTCACATTGCCAATGTGGTTAGGAAGACTTTCTACATTGCCCACCTGATCATGAAGGGATTCACATCCAGATCAGGAGAGGTCATTGTACCCCTGTACTCTTCACTTATCAGACCAATGATTGAGTACAACGCCCCATTCAGAATGTACCTAACTCGACACCTGCAGCAGTTGGAAGGGCCCCAAACGTTCCCCACCAAAAGGATGAAGGGGCTCAAACATATGTCACACACTGCCTGACTGAAGAAACATTGGCTCTATACAGTCGCATACCGTCTGCTCCGAGGTGATCTGTGCTTGACATACAAGGCCATGTCCAACCCGGAATTAATGGACATGCTCCACCTCATAAGATCCAAATCAACCAGAGCCACGAGAGCAAAGAACACAAACCTCAACACGGATATAAATAGGACGTGCTGGAGGGACAGGTTCATCACCCAGAGACTCCCCACACTATGGAACAGAATCCCAGTCCTTGTGAGGCAGAGCCCCTCATTGACTCTGTTCAAGAGAAAGCTTTACGAGTGGATGGGAGATCGTAGGTATACCCCGGGAATCATCTCTGTGTCACTGCTGGACAGAGGCACAGCAAACTAATGGGTATAGTATCCTCATCCTAAGGGGTGGTGAAAGCCACACACACTTTGGCTAGGCTTATAAATGCCCTAGGGCAGATAGCCTAGTATGTACCTATGCACCTATGAACCTATGTAGGTGTCCAGGCAGGTTGCGGGTACATGTGGTATGCTGATATTGCCAGATGTGCCTGTGGGTAATCCACAGCTACATGTGGGGGACCGATAACAGTGCTCCCTGTAGGCACATGCGAGTACACCATAGGAGGGATTCAGGTTATCAGAACCAACATGGTGCTACACATGTAACCGTCACACATACCATGAACACAGCTCAATGCATGCTGCACCTGCACTACATGGTATGTCTGCTGCATGTTGACAGTACACAACCCACATCACATACGCACCAGTCAGTTTTCATACACAACCACTGCAACATACACATCACACGCTATGCATGCACAGGTATCACATACACCTCTCACTATCTTGTCCACCCTGTGCATCAGAATATATTTGCATAACCCTGCAACGATGGTGTGGATGACAGGGATGCAGCAGAGGCTTCATCATATGCACAGGGTGATATGTCTGCCAGGGGCATAGGCTGCACCAATGGATGACATCATGTGTGTTTGTAAGTGCCGGTGAGTTTACTGGGCATGACTGTGCAGAATGCATGTGGATGTGGTGGAGCCCTACAGTTGTGTCTGCCATGTGTGGGTATGTGTGTACACAGTTCAGCCATATGTGATGCCTACACGGGGTATAATTGGCAGCCCCAGACTGTACAGTGCAGGTTGTATGGCTCACTGTGTCCGTCTGCGGCCACGTGACCCATGCCTGCCTGGGGTCGCACGGGCACTACCGGGTGGAGGTATAGAGTGGCTACTGTCTGATGACACATGTCTGCTGGAACTGTGTCCACGCTGGGACTGGCCAGGGCCACATCCACGTGGCCTGCTGTGTCCTGGTGTGGACGGTGTAGCACCAGCTGCACTGCTGCTGCTAGCGGCACTGTGTGAGTGGGCATGAGAGGTGGCATGCACATGTCGACCTACACTAGCTGGTGTTGCTGGCCTACGCCCAAGTGTCCTACGCCTCACCCCTACCAGGTGTTCCAGCACAGACAGCTCACGCTCGTGGATTGCCATGCCTCGGTCGAGGATTCCAACCATTTCACCTAATCGCCTATCCAGAACATTAGCAATCTGCTGTTGAGCATTCGCCAATGACTGGATGTTGTCATTTAGGGAATGGATTGCAGCCCTCTGCAGCCTCTGCCCTTCTTGGTTCTGCCGTTCTGCACGTGCCTGTGCCGCCATTACAGTCTGGAACATGCATCTGGTGATACCAGCTGCTGCACCCTGTACAGCAGGTGCATGTCTGCCAGAGGTCTTCCTATGAGCAGCACCAGCCACATGCCTGTGTGGCACATCACCAGTCATTACACTGGCAACATGGTGTGTAGGCGCACCTTCTGTAGCCACCACACATTCCTGCTCAATGCCAACAGACGCTGACTGTCCTTCCTCTATGGGTAACGGTGATGTGGTATGTGTCGGCATCAGAACCATGTGCGGGGATGAGGGGGACATAGGTGGGATGGTAACCAATGGCACAGCATCTGCCCCTGACAAACCTGCCTGTACCTCATGCATATGGTCATCACCGCTAGTATCTGTGGGGACACTAACATCAGATGGACCACAGGAGGGGAACGCACCTACACCACCTGTGAATACAAAGACATACTGTAAGGTACATTACACACAGGCAGACACACACACAGACACACACACATGCAGACACACACACACGCAGACACACACACACACACACACACACACACACACACACACACACACACACACACACACACACACACACACACACACACATGCAGACACACACACACACACACACGCAGACACACCATGCATGTGATATTGCAGATGGCATGCAGCATTCCCACACTACAGCACAGGGAATGCAGCCCAGACATTAATAGTGTTAGTATGCATACTGCCCTGGGGTGCACACTACATCAAGCAGGTGTCATATCAGTAGGCATGCAGTACACACAATCATGGTAGTTTGCATGCATCACCATGATACACCATGTGGCCACAGACAGGTTAACAGTACACATTGCTGATGTTATCTTGACATGTAATCCGCCGACATGTGCGGTAACATGTGGACATGTGTGACAATGGTGTCCCGCCACATGCACCGCATCATAATGGGCTTCACAGTGCAGTGTTGTGTGTACAGCCTACAGATAGAATGCATGTTTAGCAAATATGTATGTGCAGGTGTGGTTAGTGTGAGCCGTGTACATAGCTGTACAGTGGGGAGTACAGGCACTGTGCCACTGCATGGCAACAGGACGCATGTATGTTGCTGTGCAATGCATAACATGGACGCATTGCATTGCCATGACTGCAACACAGTCATGCTGCTCCACAGCACGTATATGGTAGACATCGGTGGCACCTCCGGTCACTGCAGACAGGCATTCCGGTTGTTTGGTGTACCACATCAAATGTACAGGTGGTCCACTACGGCTATGATCGCACTATGTGTGGACAATGTGCAACGGTGTCTATCCACATCAGACGTACTGTGTGGCAACATGCCTGTGGCTATCACCCATGGCCATGTGTGACTGGGTCTTGGACAATTGTGTGTGATGGGCATCGTGTACCCATTCCTGTGGTGTCCCATGTGACATACACCCATACATGTCGGAGGTGTCACAATCCAGAGGGCTATGCAGACAACAGTGTGGATGCTTGCTATGTCAGGTGTAGGTCATGTGATGGTGTGACAATATTGCAGACAGAACACCATGGGCGTGGGACATGTCAGGTGGTGTGTCACAACGTGTGCACACAATGCAGGGGCATATGTCACATTGGTGACACGTGTGTGCTGCCCAGATCACTGCTCACTGTGCGGTACTGTGTGCATACCACGAATGGTGTTCTAATGCATACTACATATGCATCCATTGTAGAACACCTCCACCGTTGTATGCATAGCTGACTGCACATATCACACTGACAGGTACTGTGGTTTCATGCCAGTGTATAATAACGGTTGTATCTACTGCACACGGGTGGCATGTGTGTGTCTGGTGGTGCAACCTGTATACCATTACTGGAACAAAACCCAGGTGTGCATGTTATACCTGGCCACATGGCGAATAACTGTACACTGTAACATGCCTGTTACTAACAACAGTCTCACCTGCGATGGACCCATGTCTGTGCGACACACCAGAGGTATCTGTATAGGGGCGACACAACAGTATAAGCATTATCCATGACTGTATGACAGCCACAGTTCGCACTGTGCATGTCACATCATGTACCTGTGTGATAGCATGTGGTATGCACACGTCTGCAAACACAACATAGCATACTGTAGTATGTGGCTTGTGTGCCTATATACCTGGCATGTGGTGTTACTTTACATGATGTACAGTGACACCTACACCTACAGTGGATATCATACTCATATGCAAGACTGACTTACCAGGCAGCTCCAGGCTCATTGGTTGGGAGACACCCACCTTCACGATGGCGGCTAGTGTTTCTGCATGCTGTTCCCTGGGTGTTCCCAGACTGGCCAGGAGCTCCTCTGTGTGTGTGAGTGGGGGCTGGGTTGGTGGCCCACCACCTGTTCCAACTTGTACTCTGGCGATTGTGGTGGCATGCTGTTTCACGTGCCGTATGAGGTCTGTGCAGTGTCGGCGTATCTGCTGGTAGGTGCGGTTGTTGCCACCCACGTCATTCACCCTCCTGCGCATATCCTGCCACAGGTCATCCCACTGCTGCGCTTGCTGTGGAACATGGCTGAATAGCAGGTCATAGTTGTCATGGAGCAACGGAATGATTACTTCATCCTCCTGGTGGCTGAAGGCTGGCAGTCATGAATGAGGCATTATCTGTAAGACATAATGATGGTGACAGGTCACATTCACACTGATGTACTGGCGTACCGCTGAACATACATTGCTATGACATGTACGACATCTGCACAGTAATCTCTGAGATGCATCATGACACTGACACAGCTGATGTGTTGCTGTCACACCTGTCACACCGTTATGCAGTGGGTATCATATCATATCTCTGTGTCAACTCATCACACTGTACATACCCATGTAGATGGTAATTGCTGTGGACATGTGTACCTGCCTGCACCTGTGTTCATACCAATCAGCATGTGGCCCGATGTGTGCACAGTTCTACTGTTCACCTGGATGCTGCGTATATGTCACGTAGCATCACAGATGCAGCCGTTATGGACGTCAGCGGTGGCACTGCACACATACACATGGACACCTGTACATGCATGTGTTGTGCCATATACATCTACTCAGCACTGTACGGGTGTTGGACAACCTGCCACGGCTCGCCTGTATTGCACATGTGATACACATGGGAAAATGTCTAATCATATGACATTAGCAGGGATGGTCATACATAGCATGTGCGTGCGCACGTTGTACACGCTGACACACAGCACTTGTGACACCACAAGGTGCATCAGTGCCACATTACTGATCTGGTCAGCTGATAGTGCAAGTGCCATGTGGCCATCACACCATGTATGACTGTGATGGCACGTGCAGCCTTGCTGGACAGGGCTGCATAGTATGGCAGGGTATATCACATACATGGCACAGGGATGTGTCCCACCTTTAGGATACCAGTATTGGGAGGGTGGCTGTCCATTCCATATGTCATTTCTATGGGTATATGGACATGTCACATGTCCATCACCATGGTGTGGACGATGGCCTTCTGCAAGGTAGGCAGCATGCTGCTTGGTGGGGGTGTGTCTGGTGCATGCTGGCATTGCACATCCATGCATACACATTACCCCTGACAGGTGCTATGTGCTGTGATATTGTTCAACACAGTGCTGTATGTGCCCGCACGGTGATATCCCGTGCACATGGATGGTACCCCGGCCTGACATGGGTACCACATATGTCTATATCCAGTGCCTGCTGTCACCACCATGTCGGTGGGTGCCCCGCACAGCACCATCCCTCCCACAGTGACCATGGTGTTGAGCACAGCCTAGGTATTCATTTATGGGGACGGGGATGTTCACATAGCAGGGACACTGCTGGTATCATCCATCAGACCATACACGAATGACTCACACCTCACACACACAGCCCATTCAGTATGTTGTTCGCAACACTGACACAGCTATACTGCTAGGCCAGGGCCATTCCCAGCCGTACATACACAGATGCATAACACGTCTGTCTGTGGCATGGGCTACAATGACGGTGGGGTTCAACACATACCGTGTTCGACTGTGGCTGGCATTGATGTTCTGTGCACATAACACAGTAACCCTGTTCTACTGTAGCCAGCAGTGATGTGCTGTGCACATGTCAATGCTGCACATTCTGTTGGTGTCAACAGGCCAGTGGTGGAACACGCAAGGGTATTTGTAATCAAATATGCATGCCGCCCTATACAGCTGTACTGCTAACATCTCAGGTGCTAATGTGTCATGGACATGCACACCTTACCCAGAAAGGTGATAGTGGATTGCCACCCGTACCCATCACCTCTTGTGGGTTGCTATTATCCAACACCCTATTTGTAGTGTATGTTCAGGCTATGCACCTGTGCAGGACATGTGGGCATGTAATGCGCTACTGCGTACCTTTGCATCCATTGCGCAACATGTCACACAGGTACACTGGCAGCTATACACGTCACAGCTTGATGAAGGTACAACAGGTGTTGTACACACGTAACACATATCCTGTGGGACATGGTCATATGTACAGGCATGTCCGACAGTCACATACCAGTGCTACCCCTATATGACGGATATGCCGTACATGTGGCAATACAGCAACTGTCACATGTACTCGTGCAATGCCCCCCTACCAACATGGAGCGGTACTGCCTGTGGGGGATGTGCTTCTGCATCCATGCTGTGCCCATAGCTGTCAGTTGTACATCATTACGTGCAACGTACCTCATTTGGTGTTCTAACGGGTGCATGTTCATCACGGCTCCACATTGGTTGGGTCTGTCACACAGTCATTGTTGTACACGGTTTACATGCCAGCAGCCATGGCTTACTATATGTAAATCAATGTAATTCATTGTGATACCATAATTATACATTAGAGCAGCATATTCCAGCCATCATATAGCCTTCCTAGATGACACTGTTAGCCAGCCAGTAGTAGGTGTTCCGCCATCTGCACATTAGTCACACAGTACGAGGGCTACTGTTACCCATTCGGGGGACAGGGTGCTGACAGCTGTGGATGGGTGTGATGCTGTCGACAACCATGACTGCACCTGACGGTCACATCTGGATGGGTAACATTCACAACACACACCTACCTTCACGTAGTACCACATCATCTACAACAATGGACATTCCTGCCAGAACAATATATGCAGTATGTCTGTATGACCACTGTAGGCACCACCGGTGGCCCCCAGCATGGCAACCGACAGCACCAGTGTATATCCCACAGACCCATGGGTTACACCATTCACAACGCACCAGTCACGGATGACCCTGTTGTGGATCACATTGCAGTTCCACACATCATGTTACACAAGGCATCATGCACTGAGATGTTGCGGACGGGTGAACAGCTCTGCAACTCAACATACGCACACATGACACATCACCTGGTATAATATATCTCTCATACAACATGTTATTGTGATTACCCTGTGATGGCAATACACAGACTACGTGTACTGGGACATGCAATGGCTCACCAGTGTTAGAGCCCTCTGGGTGTGTGTCTAGCCAAGTGTACAGTAGGCAGTGGTCTGGACACAGGGATACTGTACATTGACCTACTGTGTCACTGCAACTGTTGCCTATGCCCCTACTGTTATTGTGCAGGCATGTAGTATCTGACCGCTATGACAGTCCTGGTCGACCACAATGCTGTGGCACTCACGACCTGCAGCCATCAGCCTGGGGTGTGGAGCACACATGTACATCTTCACATGCTATACTGCCTCTGTGGCAGTTTCATATAACTGTCTCCGGCAGGGCTGTAACAGGCAGGCACGGCATGGGGTCATGTGGGACAATGCTTGCATCTTCCACTGTGCTGCATACAAGTGAGGCACACACACTATTGCACCACTCACATATCTCTGCGGTGACTGGGACCTGCCTCCATGCTCTGCGCAGCACACCTGCAAGTACGGCTTGTACACGGATCGTACCTCCCAGGCACATACCTGGACTGGAACACCCACAGGTGAGGGGTTCACACATCACACAGTGTTTTGCACACCTCCTGGATAGTTGCCTAACACAATGCATCATAGCTGCTCAATGTGCAGATACCCGTGTTTGTGACCGCTATACACATTGTAACACGCGACAGAGTCGACATTGTACACCACAGGTTACATACCGTCTGTGTTGTTATACTGTACATTGGGCCTCAGACAGCTAATACTGCCATGTGCTGACAGCAACCCACACTTCCCTGGAATAGACACCCATGTACCTACACATGCTTGAGTCATGCACTCCGCTCAACTGGATGACACATTACACAACACATACCATACCTACACTACCCTTAGCATGCACAATACCTCCATGTGACTGGTGTGACGCACCTGGGGTTATCCTCTTTGGTGGATTAAACACATATGCTACACGGCCCTGCTAGCCACACCCTGGAAACACACCCATCGCAGCATACACGGAACATGTGTACTACAACCAGTACTACTGCCATCTGCTGACAGCAGTTGTTAACGGCATGACACCCCAGCAGATGGACAGTGCACATACATATGCTGACACATACCACAGTGCGCTTCCGTAGCATGTACACAATTGCAGAAACCATGCTATTCCACACAGAGACATGGCGGTACTGACCTGTTCACAGACGCCACTGTTTTGGTCATGTTCCATGCACATATGATGTACAACCACATGTGCAGGCTGTTGCACAGTGGTGTACATTCACATGTGTGGGGTGCATCACTTGTCAGCCATGGTGGGTCCTCGAGGTCCATCATCACATACTCCAAGGCTAGCTACCTAAACATGACTGCCGCACATTGTGGTGTGGGGCCTCAGGCATCGTGGTGGTATGTCTGTATTGTTTGGCTACATCCACATCTGATGTCACATACAATAGTCACCCAGGCAGTCCAGACCGAGCTAATGTTGGCAACGTGCCAAGCGATGGCGTACTTACTGACAATACACCCTCTCACTCACTACAGGGTTGCAATCCATACATGGACATTGTAGTGTCCCTGTGGACACATACACGGTACTGACATGCACACTATATGTCCTGAGACGCTGGCCCGATGTCACCTTCCGATGTCCCTGGCTGTAATGTCCCACCAACCTGTTCGGTATATGTCTCCGCACCAGGCCACTATATTCACTGCTATCCTGTTGTCAGACATTGTGTACCCTGACCGCCACACAGCGGCATTTCTCGCACAACCCACGGGTGGCACTGCATTGCATGTGTGGGACTGTAGTCATACACCCATGACTGGACCATTCTGCATGGCAATGGGGCACATCCTCACGAATGTGATTCCCACACACATTGATGGCCTCCAGGCCTTTCCTAGCACCGTGTTGGGCTTGTGTATGCAACAGCACGGCACATACACATGCTGGCCACCTGTCATACCGTTGCATGGGCGGTTGGGGTGGTACGGAGGCCGACACGTCAGACGTTGTCCTCACATTGCCCTTCAGCACCATTCCACGTTCTGGTAATGGCAACTTACACATCCACCTGCACATCATACCCTGTATCTCAGGATGTTATGCTATGTGGCTCATGGACAGGACACACAGTGGTGCGAGCATACCATAGTACCTACTACATGTCAGGTACATATGGCATTACACAGTCCTCAGTCATGGGGCTCCTCATGTTCACTATATGCTTACATACAGAACATGCTGTCACAGAGTACTGTCCATGCCTAGATATCCCACGCCTACATACCAAGCGCCATTATTGCTCCACCAGCTCATACCGATACCAACCATATGGGTGTCAGTGTAGCGGATACATCATATGAGTATCATGGCATCAGGATGCATGACACATGGTGCATGCACATCACCTTTGCATAACAACATTCACCCACTGACTATCACATGGATACTGGTCCCGTACATACATATCACATTGTACATGGTTGCTGTACACACATATGCCACACACAGTCCTGGGGTTACTGTATTCCACTGTGGCATGGATACCCTTCTGCAAGGCCACACCTATCTGTACTGTGTGTGATGCTGGTACATAGGTAGCCATTGTACCTGTGAAATACACACATCTACACACAGTCAAGGGTACAATACCACATTTATGGTGTACCTTCAACAACAGCTACAGCTTTACATGGCACAATATTGTCATGCCACAATGTTTACCAGGCTCAGACAGTTTACATATGCGTCTGACATACGGACAACACATCTGTACACATCTGCATACCACATACTCAGGGGTGTCTTCTGCTCTGACACGGCCCATGTCCTCCACATTACTGATGCATATACTCCTCATACATGACATCTGCAGTGGGCAGTGTGAACGGACTGCTCCTGGATATGTGCACACACGCCACACTGCATGGGCTAGGCTTCTGTGTTACTTCCACAAACATAACACACACCATGCTGTGGAACATAGGTCCTGTGCACATCCCGCAGGGACACACAGTAGCACTGTTCATGTGATACCTCCCTTGCTGTTTGAGTGACACGTAGTCCTGGTACCACCACAGCAGCGGTACTGTGTAGACGTGCAGTTGACACCCACCTCTGCTGTTCACAGGACACTACCATGGGGAGGTGACACTACTGTGTACACTGCACATGTGTTTACACATGGACCTGCCAGACTGCATTGTTGCCCACTGTGTACCTGTGCAGCTGCTACAGGTCCTTTGGGCATGGTTACTTGGTGTCCCTTCCATTTGGCTAGCTATCATGCTACTACTCTGTCCCATACCTACAGGCCATATGTATCCTGTTATTGTACATACCAATAGGCGATACCTGTGTTATGCATGATATGCCTGTGATACTGTGTATGATATCTGTCATATCTACCTAGACAGCTTTACATTACACATATTTCACATAGTATCCCCTAATGCAGGGCATACTTGCACGTCGGCCGCACCTTACATATGACATCAACGGTATATGCCCATACACATGCATGCTGTGACAGTATACATACATGTCCTATCCCCTGCTATGGCACTTCCTTTTTGGACATCCACTGCCAGCAATGGCGTGTGGTATGGCATTGTACTCTCTAATGCCCCCCTGTGGCATCCCTTGTGGTGTCTCCACTGTGTACATGATGTCCCACTGCTGTACACACGGTGTCCGCAAGCGTTGGTATGCTCAGCAGGATATCACTACATAACTACCTTTCACCACTTTCTGCATTACGGACAAGTGTAATTAATTACAACCACCATTCACATACAGTACAGCTTCGTCATACACATCATGCGTTACACAACCGTACAAATCATGTGTTCTACATACCTTGTCGGTGTTTTGTTCCGTGTATCGTTTACCGTTTTCTTTCGCTTTCGGTTGTACACTGCTGGTTCATTATGAGCATACGGTTTGAATATCCTGAGAGTCATCCTTATATCCATCGATACCTGCAACATGTGAAATCATCCGACCAATTGCTGTTCCTCAGTGAGTAATTACGTGCATATCACCTGTGCATCTACTCCATTCGGAAATTACGTGTCGATACTGGGGTATAATTGGATTCCTCACCTGGGCATTGGCTATTTGCCCTACCTTCGTGGAGATGGTCTGTATTGTGTTATGTTATGTGTAACTGCAACCGCTATGCGTGGCGACGGGTATATTTCGAAGTAATGTTACCCGTGGATTGTGTGTGTAGGGTGTAGTATTTGGTTCGACATGTGGGTGCCCCTGTCCTGACGATGAATGATAACGGAGTATTGCATTCAAAACTGTAACATGGCTGTTGTATTCCTTTATACAACGCATGCAAGTATGCATCCGCCTTTAATTGTGTCTCCCACGAGATGTTGTGGTTATGCAGATGTCATTGACTGACTGTATGTTTGTGCTGCTATTACGGTTTGTATTCCTTTAATATCTATGGTGGGGGATATCGGTGGTTGTACGTGACGGATACAGGTTGTGGGCCTTGCATCTCTACATAGACAGTATAGTTGTCTGCGTGCTCCATCCCTACCTGGAGAGTTAACAGTTAATAGTCTTTTGTTATGGGAGTGTAGCTTGGGC
This sequence comes from Protopterus annectens, assembly GCF_019279795.1. Lineage (NCBI taxonomy): Eukaryota > Metazoa > Chordata > Ceratodontiformes > Protopteridae > Protopterus > Protopterus annectens. Next base: position 94,321,491 of record NC_056741.1, read on the forward strand.
TGTTGTTAATTGGTTCCAATATCATCTGCAGGTGGCCTTGCTGCATTTATACCCCCGTAACTTCTGTGGTATATCAGCGGCTATGTGTACGTGAGTAATTACGTGCATATCACCTGTGCATCTACTCCATTCGGTAATTACGCGTCGATACAGGGGTATAATTGGATTCTCCGCCTGGGTGTTGGATATTCACCCTACCTTCGTGGGGATGGTCTGTATTGTCTTATGTGTGACTGCATCTGCTATGCATGGGAACTAGTATGGTCTGCATTCATGTCACCCATGGATTGTGTGTGACAGGTGTAGTATTTGTTTCAACAAGTGGGTGTACCTGTCCTGCCGACATATAATAACAGAGTATTGCATTCAAAACTGTAACTAGGCTATTGTTTGCATTTCTACAACGCATGCAATTATGCAGCCGCCTTTAATTGTGTCCCCCACGCGATATGTTGTGGTTATGCAGATGTCATTGACCGACTGTATGTTTGTGCTGCTGTTACGGTTTGGATTCCTTTATTATGTACAGTGGGGGATGTCGGTGGTTGTACGTCACGGATACGGTTTGTGGGCCTTGCATCTCTACATAACCAGTATAGTTGTCTGTGTGCTCTGTCCCTACTTGGAGAGTTGACAGTTAATTGTCTTTTGTTATGGGATTGTAAGTTGGGCTGTTGTCATGTGGTGTCGGTATCACCTGCGGGTGAGCTTGATGCATGTATACCTCCGTAACATCTGTGGTATATCAGCGGTTGTGTGTACGTGACAACTATCCCTTGTCATTCTGTCCCAGATATTTGCAGTCATTGTGGTCCTGTTGTTCGGCTAGCCTGTTTGCCAGTGGTTGCCACATATTCAGATGGGAATTGATTGTTTGACACTTGTAGAACACACAGCGGTGTTTACAGGCCGACACGTGGCCATGGTCAGTACTGGGGTAGCACATACGTATGTCCGCGGTACATATCTATTGCTGTGTGACTTTGCCGACGTATCTTATTGCTATTAACATATCGGTGTCGTACATACAGGCATGACTATTACATACGTCCTTTCCATTTCATATGGGGTATATTCCTGTGCTACCATCTGGGACATATTCACTTTGTATCGTTCTATGTCGCGACACACCTAGCCAGGGTGGGGCTGTCACTACTACTTTTGGACTAGTAGTGTACATATGCCTGAGGCTAGTTTACCATATGCCTACACCTAATATTCTGCTCTGCCTCTAACGTGGCACCAACATACACATGTTGCAGACACACACACACACATTACACTCACACAGAGACGCACACGGCACCCTCACCACACACGTACACATACTACGGCACTCACAGGGACGGTTGCACACAGTACCTACGTGGACCGCAACACCGGCGGTGGTGTCTACCTCTCCCTTCATATCATCATACTATTACACGCGCATGTACTGTTACAGTACTGTGGTCTGGCGATCTTTCCACCTCGCGGTTATGCATATCGGTATGTTCCCGTTCCATGGTTGGTGGTATCCTCTTATGTTGAACCTCCCGGATGTTCAGGCTGTCGTTTCACTATGTATACTATGTACAGATATCGTGGGTTACATCTCAGTCACCTTATATCCCTATAATTCCCTGTCTTAACTGTAGTATATATATGTATATGTGTACATATATTTCTATATAGATATAATTATATCTATCTACACATATATATATATATATATATATATATATATATATATATATATATGTATACATCATGCAGCGAACGTGGCAGGCATACAGCAACGCCGTATGCTGTAGGACCCGCATACTGTTCAGGTGTTGGCGTTACATGCTCCACTGGCTGTTGGGTGTACAGTGTTTGGGGCTGCCTATGTTGGAGTCACACATGAGGCCACCCATACAGTACACTTTACAGGTGGTCATGTTTGTGTGCCGCCCATTTCACTGTGTGTGCAGGTAGGGAGGTGTCAGTCCATGGGGCCTACGCTGTCAGAGTATGTGCTATACGTTCCCTCTTTGCCAAGGCGTAGGCATATTGGGTACGCCTCCGTCTGCCTACTGGGGCTGGCACAGTGTGTTCCTGGTCTGGAACCCTCTGTGCCTGGACTGGCCTTGGCAGTTGTGGTGGGCTTTGTGGCCCTTCACCGTTATGTCCCTGCAGCAGCTGCTTCCGCAGGATCATATTATGTAGCATGGCACATACTATGAATATGTGGGCACATGTGCCTGGAGAGTACTGCAAGTCTCCACCAGATGTATCCAAGCACCGGAACCGTGATTTCAGCATCCCGAACACACGCTCTATGATTATTCTGGTTTGTGCATGTGCCTCATTATGACGTTCTTGCATGTGTGTGTGTGCATTTCTGATGGGAGTCATCATCCACGGCTCCAGTGCATAGCCAGCATCCCCCACAAGATGGCCTTGTGGGATGTCCCCCCTGGCAAATACCTGATACAGCTGTGAGGCATGCCAGATATGGGAGTCGTGGTAGCTTCCAGGGCTGCCAGCACACACATCCATGATAATACCCTGAGCATTGCACACGACCTGGCAATTGATGGAGGGAATCCCTTGTGGTTTATGTAGCGCCTACCCTGCTCACCAGGTGGTGACTTGATTTGTATGTGCGCATAGTTCATCGCACCCAGTACCTCTGGGTATTGTGCCACACGGTGGAAGTGGCGCATATTGCTAGCCAAATCCTCCCTGAGATCTGGGGAAGTATATATGCTCATTAGCATGTGGTAACATGGCATCCAGGAACTGGTGTAGTACCCTGGATGCTGATGCCTGTGAGATGCCCATTATATCTCCAGTTGGCCTTTGAAAGGTACCTGTGGCCAGTATTCACAAGCTTACACATACCTTTGTGTCCACTGGGATGGGTTCCCCTCTGTTGTTTCTTGTTCTCAGGCGTGGCCGGCACAGCTCCACTATTTGCTGTAACATGTCCCTGTCCACCCTGTAACGCTCTACTATCTCCAGGTCTTGTAGCCCCTGGTAGGTTACCCTTGGTCTGAACACTCTCCTTCTCCTCCGAGGCCTACGGTGGTTGTCGGCACCCTCCTCAACAACACCGTCTGCCTCTAACACATGCTGATGGATCACAGCCACGGCAGCACCCAACATGTACATTTTAAAAGTTCCCTGTGTGTTTACACCTATGGTGCAGCGTTTGGGAATACACTGCTGTGTGTTGTGTGCATTCACACTTTATACTATTGTGCTGTGCACACCGATGATGTCATAGGGTGTGTTTGTACGGCCGTATCTGGGGGTTATCTTCCGTGTTTTACTGATAGAACTACAACACTGTTGCCTTTGGTGTTGCATTACTCTTGCCTGCCATGGATTACCTTTCGACCTTCCCTTACTATTTCTGCACGTTGCACCTATTATTTTCTGGCATGCATCCTGCAGAGCACTGTCATGTGTACTTTCTGGGACATGGCATATCATGCGTTTTGTGTGCTACCGCCATTGTGCTGCCTGTCTGCTTTGCTCTGCTGTGTCAGGTCTTCTATCTTTGCAATCTGCTACCTCCCCTACTTTCTTTGCATTCATATGCCTCCCCTATCCCGTTTTGCAGGTTTCTGCTTGCAGAGTTGTCAGCCGTCACGATTGGCCTGTGTTGGTTGACTAGTGTTGATTACTCATTAGTACTCCAATTACACTTCTTCGGCATTTCCTCATATTCTTAACATCACCTTCCTGTTTCCGATGTTGTTTAGGGGCCAGCCACATGACTAGGTTAAGGGAACGTTTTAGACCCCCCCTTTTTTCCCCATT
>NC_056741.1:94628279-94681373 GCF_019279795.1 Protopterus annectens
AGATTGTATAGAAGCATAAGTAGATTATAGTAAGATGAAAGGAGGTGTTAGTGCTATAATGGAGGGGAGGACTTAGGGGTGGATAGTGAAAAATGTTGATAGGTTAATTGGGTATCAGGGTGGTTAGATTATAAGTTTAGAGTAATTTGGGGTGGGTGGAAATGGGAGTGGAGTGAACCTGAGCTTTGTGAGTGGAAATGGAGTAGGAAGAGCCAGGAGAGGAGGAAACACAAAGAAAAAATAATCAGGTGTTTTCTTCTAATTTGCTTTAAAATAAAATGCTGGTAGGACGTGAGGGGATGTGTGGGACATACACACAGTTAAGCAGTGTAGAAAAAAACAATAGTTGTGGGCAGGAGGCAAAAAAACAATGTTAGATTAGTTCAATTGCTGTTCAAGTTGACTGTATAGATTGGGGAGGAGGATTTGGTTCGGTGATGTACAGCCTGTTTTAATAAAATACACAATTTGTATTAAAAAAGTAACATACATCAGAAATAGTAGTACTGAGTCTCTTTGTCTTAGCAACCACACTGTCAGAGAGTTAGTAGGTCTGAGGTGCTCAGTGGGAAAATCACAGTGTTTAGAGGTAGAAAAGTGGTTTCAGCATCAGAAATAGTAGTACTGAGTCTCTGGGTCTTAGCGACTGTAGTGTGAGGGAGTTATTACTAGCTCTGAGGGTTTTCACTCATATTACAGCCAAACAATTTGTGTTCTTATTTCTTCTTTCCATCTTTAAGTATTAGAATGTCAGTATTTGCTTTTTATTTTCATTAATGCCACTACAGTCCAGTTCTTCTCAGATGTTCTATTAACTGATGATTTTGTCCATTCCACTAAAAAACGTTCTTGTATCGAGCTTTACAGCTGTGCTACTCCATGCAGATCTGCATACCAGTTCTTTATCTACATATGACAAAAATTTAACAATTATGGATCGTCTTTCATTTTCTACATTTATAAAGATCAACCATATTGCTTGTTGAGCCCTTTTGACACCACAAGACAGGCTCTAATTTGATTTTAGTGTTTTAGGAATCCATGGAGTTAGAAGGCTTATCATATAATTTCCTTTGAAATTCTTTGATACACCAACTTTTGTGATCTTATTTCACCTCCCTCTTTCTGTTTCCTTAGTACTCCATCTTTTCCGCTAGTCATGTATTTTATTTTAATGGAGATTCAATTTCATGTTCTTCTTCCTTAACATGTCTGTCCAGCTAATTAAAACATTTTCTGTATACTGTATCTGTGTATCATGCTGTGCTATTATGTTGTTTAACAGTTCATTTTATTTTATATATATTTTTACTAAAGTATTCACATTGTTCTCAAATAATTCTATACCATTGTCAGTTCTTGCATTAATGTAAGCAGTTGTTACACATCTTTTCATTAAGGCAGATTCTCCGTGTGACAATTTACTTGAGTTCATTCTGTTAGGCAGTCTGTTAAGTTTCTTAACAAGCTCACAGGAAAGTTATTTCATTTAAGTTATTTTACTATAAAACAAACTACTGTTTCAGTGAGGATATGGCATTTTATAACTTACTAACATTATTTAGTTCACTTTTACGTGGTTTCATTTACATTTTTTCACTTTCATCTAACTGGTTCTGGTGGTGAGTGGAAGCCATATTTGTTTGTTTCAGACTGATGACTACTGTATACTCAAGATATATTACTTGATTTTGTGTTTTTGCTTAATCAGCTACTACTACAACCCTGCCTGCATTTTAATGAGCAGAAGCTGTTATGTAGTGCTTTTGGTTTAGGGGCACTATACTTGGGATATTTTAACTTACTTTCTGTTTTAGTTATTTTAGCTTTCCACATTATCCTGGTTTCTGCTTTGATCTGCTAAATTGTTGTATTATACTGCTGCTGTGCTCTCGATATTTGTAGCTGTTCTATACTCATTTTTTTGACATATTAAGAGATTAGACAGCATGTATTTTATCATTTGATGAGTAAGTGATTTTCCATCCACCTCTTCCAGCTGTTATGCATTATTTGTAACCTTGTGGCTTGGCCTTCCTCAAGAGCTTTGTGACGGTACAGTGATTTTGCCTAGCTTCCATATTTTCTGCTGTCACTGTATCTTCAGCATAAATAATTTATTCAGCTGTTGTTACTTTGTAATTGTGCCTGCTTGTCCTGAATGAAATGTCATTTCCTTGTTTTATATGCATTTTTCTATAGGTTTTTATCCTGAAAATGTGGTTAAAATACCTTATTTTTGCTATGTTGCCTCTGCAATTTACAGTTTAGTCTATTTTATGTAAACTACATTTTTTACAGTGCCTGTGTAATTACACTGCAGCAGCTGTACTGGATATTTGCTATACTTAACATTCCTGCTTTTATGTATATATTCTGTATATGTTACTATATGTATTATCTGTAACACTGTTTCTACTTCTGTACTAATTAATGTTTACATTTTTCTGTATCTCATTGGAGCTTTTCTCCCTGGGCCTCCACTGAAAATGGGCTCTTTTAGGGCCAGTGGATTTTTCCCGGTAAGCAAATGCAATACATAAATAAATAAATATGTTCTGCCTTGTTCTCTGTCATTTTTGTGATTCCTGCTATGTTACTGAATACTTGAAACTGTGTTTCCACCCTTCCTCTAAATTTTTCTGAATTCCACCATTCTGTTATCCTAACCCCTGGCCTACCTACTAATCTTTTTACCAAATTTTAACTGTTTTGTGTTACTCCAACCCTTTTACCTCCTAGCTATTAGTGACTACCCGTCTTAGGTTCATAGGTTCATACTAGGCTATCTGCCCTGGGGCATTTATAAGCCTAGCCCGATTGTGTTTGGCTTACGCCACCCCTTGATTTGAGTATACTGTGCCCTTTTTAAAGTTTAGTTTACTAGTAAGTAAGTAAGAGTCTTAATAATCAGACTCTTCAACCTTTACTATACCTCCTTGTCTCTCTCTATAATCCTTTGAAACTTCATTATTGTAGTCTCTTTTATTTAATCTCTTTGTCCTTTCTCCCTTTTTTCCTAGGATACAGGACCCAGCCAATCAAGTCGAAATGAACACAGATCCAAAATCAGTCAGCCACATTCTAACTTTCCTTCCCTGCAAAAAACCAAACGTCCTGCAAACATTATTACTTTAGTGTGTGTTAACATCTTATGCATTATACTATTAATTCTGTATGTTTTAGGTTTCATGGACATCACTGAGCCATTCTCCTACTCTACCCCTTCCCCTTCCCCTATCTAATGTCTTCAGCTAGCTGCTCGACCCCACCTCTAACTTAGTTAGGGTTTAACTATTCCTGGCGCCATAAAGTCTGTCCTTCAAATTTTCCCTTAGAACTAGTCAGTTTTTTTAGTTTTACCACTCAAATCTGTTTCTTTGCGCTCCACACTTGTTCAGAACTTGTTGTAAGCACTAAATAAGCTACTAATTACTAAAGCACTCAACTTTCCTCACTTATCAAGAGGAAAACAGTTTTTAGTACTTAATAATTAGTACCTATCCAGGCATGTCTAAGGGTCAGCTCCTGGTGTTTTCTCCTGTCTACCTGATGAATCTGGGCATCTTGGGGCAATGCAGCAATTGCCTCATGTACACAGACAAACAACCCTCTCCTACTACCACCTGGCACTACAACCTGTGAGAGATGCACTTACATAACCAAACTGGAAGCAAAGCTCTCTTCACCCAAGACAGGACTAGACAGTCAAGAGGAGAAGGTAAACACTTGCACCACACCACACTCATCACATAGTTCCTCAAAACCTACACCACCAAAATATACACATAGAAACAAAAAACACACAGATACATTCACGGAGAATCTCAATAAAAACCTGCCCAAGCAAAAGAGCCCTCCAAAGCAGAAATGCAAGCAACCTCCACCCCCCAGCACAACGCAAATGACACATAGCCCACAAACTTAGTGTGCCACTCAACCACAGCCCATAAGGCATAACAATGTACCCAACACTCTAGTCATAGGTGACTCTATAGTCAGGCACACTGATGTTCATTCACCAGGCTAAACAAGGAGAAAGTTACTGTCAGCTGCCTGTCAGTGCCAGGATCCACCACATAACGCACGCACTCAGGTCACTCCACAACAACTACAAATATAACTCTGTCATTTGTCCATGTTGGTGTGAATGACCTGAGACGTACCTCCCTGGACTACATGAAAAGAGACATGGGGGAGCTCTCTGATCTTGTATCCCAAGCAGGTATGACCCCTAGCCCTGAGTAGCATCCTGCCATCACCCAGAATGATACCACAGTACAAGGACAAAATGATTGACTTCAACAACTGGCTAAATGTCTGGTGTCATTCTAAAGGGATTCAGTATCTGTCTGCCTGGGATGACATGACTGACAGACCACAATGCTTTGCCAGAGATGGCCTGAACCTCTCACCCTTGGGATTCCAGATACTGGCTAAGGCTCTTGCTACCCCTATAGTGCCTTTTTTAGGCAAGGTTCAAATGACAAATTCACCACTGTAACAAGTACAAGCAAGCAAAATCTGAGGGTAATGCTACTCAATGCTAGAAGTCTAAACCTCAAAATGCACTCACTTGAGGCACTCCTTAAAATGGAGAACATCAACATCTGTGTAGTGTCAGAGACCTGGTTCAAGGGTCCAGAGAGCACCCGTGCATTACCAGGTTATAATTCATACCACACCTTTCAGCCACCTAACCTGGACCAAAACACTAAAGGCGGAGATGTGTCCATATCCATTAAGGATATCCACACCTCCAGGCTAGTTGCTCAGCATAATGCATCCGAGATTATCCAAGTGCAACTAACTCTGGGCAAGACCGCAGTCCAAATTGTAGCTTGCTACAGATCCCCCACCATGCCCCAGGATTCCCACTCATCATTTCTTGATGTGCTGGAAAATATTACGATACAACCCAACAACCTAATAATGGACGATTTCAACTACCTCACCATTAACTGGTAAAATGGATGATTTCAACTACCTCACCATTAACTGGGAAAACTACTCATGTACCAACTCTTTTGCTCAACGTTTTCTGGAATTCATAAATTCTAATGCCTTGTGTCAAATTATCCATACCCTAGCATTATTCTAGACCTGGTCATTACCAACATGGGCAACCAGTGTTCCAAACCAAAGGTCAATTCCTCATTGGTCATATCTAACCACAAACTAATCACCCTAGACATCCACATCCCGCCCCACCCCTCTCTAGGGAAACTACCATGAAAAATTTCTCCAAAGCCAACTTCACGCTTCTTAAGACAGAAGTGGCAAACTTCACAACACTCTTGCAGACAGACAAGAGACGTGCGACTGCTGAATCCTACACAAATGCACTTTATAAGCACTTACACGAATGCATGGATTGTGCTATCCCTAACAGAACCAAGATGCTATCCTCCAAAAAAAGGAAGCCAATCTGGTGGTCCCCTGCCACAAACAAACTCTACAACAGAAGAAAGAAACTTTTTTAAAAAAAGAGTAAAATCTCATGATTGGAGGAACTCCCTGGTCAGCCTCAGTAAGAAGCTGAGATCCCTCATAAAATCCTCCAAAGGTAGTTACGAAAACAAAATCACCACTGATTCTAAAGACAACCACAAAGCATTCTACAGCTATGTTAAGAATCTCAATGGCAATGCTCAGATCAGCTCTGAGTTACAGCACAATGGCACTAAATATACAGAACCAACTGATATTGCCAACATCTTAGCAGATAGGTTCAGTGCTAACTTTATGCCTCTCTCACCCCCTAAAGGGCCCATCTCTATACCGGAAGAATGCAAAGTTCCTGTAATCACAGCTGCAGAGGTAAAAACCACATTCTCCAAAGCCAAGAACACAGCATCCTTGGGACCTGACAACATCTCAGGCTGCATTCTACATGAACTACAGAATGAACTGGTACCACACCTAAGTACCATGTTCAATCATAGCCTCACCTCAGGCTTTGTGCCCACTGAATGGCGCACAGCGACGGTTATCCAACTCCACAAAGGGGGAGCCACCACGGACCCTGGGAACTACTGCCCCATTAGCCTGACGAGCCTGTTCTGCAAGGCCATGGAATGTATTATCATGTAACTTATAAACAAAGACATTGGTAATCTCCAAACTCTGGACCCTACCCAGTTCGGGTTTGTAAGAGGCAGAGCATGTCTCCTAAATCTGATAGACTTCTTTGAAGCAGTCACCAAAGCCGTAGATGAGGGTAAGGTGGTTCACATAACCAATCTAGATCTCGCCAAGGCTTTCAACACCATCCCCCACTCTGGAATAATAGATAAACTCACAAAACTAGGTATAAATCCCTACATCACAAGATGGGTTGCCAACTGGCTCACTGACAGAACCCACACTGTGAAAGTAGCAAACTCCAAATCCAACTTCACACCAGTGACAATTGGAGTACCACAGGGTTCAGTCCTGGGTCCTCTCATGTTTGGTATCCATGTCTCTGAAGTAAAGGCTAACAAAGAAGGTCTTTGGCTAACAAAGTTCACAGATGACTGCAATCTAGGAGCCATAATTGAAACTCCTAAAGATGAGGACATCCTACAAAAGGGCCTCACTGAGACAGATACCTGGTGTCAAAGCCATGGCCTCAAGCTTAATGCTAAAAAATGCATTGTCATCCCCTTTGGTAAAAACTCTGTACCCATGAACTATGACATAGACGGTAGTCTACTTAACACCAAAAGTGTGATAAGAGACTCTGGGACACAGATGGACAGTAGTTTCTCCTTTGATAATCACACCACCACAGTAATCAGGAAATCCTTCTACATGGCACACCTCATCACAAAAGGATTCTCATCCAGGAAAAAAGAGGTCATTGTTCCCCTCTACTCATTAGACCCATTATAGAGTACAATGCCCCTTTTGGTATATACCTCACAAGACATCTACAACAACTGGAAAGGCTGCAGAAATACCTCACAAAGAGGATTACCAGCCTCAAACAGATGCCCTACACAGACCATCTCAAAAAAACTCCAGCTTTACTACGTTGCATATCGCTTACTCAGAGGCAATTCTGTGCCTAACATACAAAGCTATATCAAACCCAGAGCTGTTGGACATGCTCCACTTAAAGAAATCCCAGTCCCTCCAAGCTACACACTCTGGGGACCTAAAGCTTGTCACCACAATAAACAGGACATGCTGGAGGGATAGATTCCTGTCCCAGAGACTCTCCATACTCCGAAACAAACTATCTACCTATATCAAACAAAGCTCCTCATTAGCACTCTTCAAGAAAAATCTTGATGATTGGATGGGAAATAGGAAATTCACCCCAGGGATCACTTCTGTGGCTCTGCTCGACAGTTGCACAAGAAAATAATTTTCTTGGATGGCGAAAGCCAGGGTACCTTATTGGCTAGGCTTATAGGCTCATATAGGCCCTAGGGCCAATAACCTAGTACCTACCTATGGGGTCTATATTATAACACTGAAGTCTTAAAACTTCGAATGTTATAATAGCAAATCATTTTGATTGAAAGACTATAACATAGAACACTCAGAATAGCAATTTTTTTTCCCTGGGAAAAAATTTGCTGCTCCGACAAACATACACACAACACAAGCACACCAAAATAAATAATCCACACACATACACTTCACAAAACCCTACACTAAACCATATGTACACTACTAGCTATCCACTTACCTTAACCCAACCCTAACCCTAAGGTCCGTAACTACCGCACACCCACCTTACCCACTCCCTAACTAAAGCACACTCGCTTTGCCCACTCCCTAACCCTAAAGTCCCTATCGCACACTCACCTTACCCATTTCCTAACCCTAAGGTCCCTATCGCACACTCACCTTACCCGCTCCCTAACCCTAAGGTCTCTATCTCGCACTCACCTTACTCCCTCCCTAACCCTAAGGTCCCTATCGCACACTCACCTTACCCGATCCCTAACCCTAAGATCCCTAACTATGACATACTCACCTTAACCCAATCTGTTCGCACACTTACCTTAACCCAGTCCGTAACCTTCGCTCCACAGTTGAGGAAATAGCGAAGCTACAGAAACAGCCCACTGAATACTTTTCCTAGGTAAGTATTCGATATTCTGCAGCTTCTCTATTTTCCGCATTCGGTGCATAGGGATCGATATTATAACATTCGAAGTTTTAAGACTTCAATGTTATAATATAGACCCCCTACCTATGAACCTAACTCCCTATTGAAATCCCCATCAAGGGCTTTTTTCTAACTAGTCACAGTGAAAATAAGCCTGTCCTAAGCCTATTTACTGTCCTCTCTCCTTTTGCTACTCAAACAAGGCTCCATTACTTAAATTCTCTACTTACTATTTTTACAGATTGTTTTCTGCTGACTGCCACCAACTGATTCTGTCTGCTCTGCTCCCATAACCTGCCCCCATTTTCACCCACCTCCACTATATCTACATTTATCTACACCTAACCACACCCTCCAATTTACTCTCTACCAATCAAACACCCTCTCACATTTTATACATCCATATTCCTCATTCACCCACCCTTCTTTCTCTCTCCCTCGCTTTATAACCATATTATCTGCCTTCTTGCCTAAACTTTCTATCTGCTTAACATATCTGTCTCCTACCAACACCTCTCACCCTTGCTGATTAACTTTTTTTCCAGCTCTCTCCTTTTCCACTGTAAGTAATCCACCTTCCCTCCTATACCACCTTTTCTACCCATTTCAGTCTCTATCCCAAACTGTCTTTATCCAGTAATACAGTGTCCTCATGTCTTCTTAATAGTCACCTAAAATTTCTATCCTGCCACTCTATCACTCTCACTATCCTCATACTTGTTTATTCTCTAACTTCATACCAAAACCAAGTAAATAACTACTGCTCTTACCACATTATTACTAATCATCAGGCCCACCCATCTACACAATCCTACTAATCACTTGCCCCCAACTTCTATAATACAGACCACATAGGTTACTTTTTGGGTCTATATTATATGAACAAAGTTTTCTAACTTCGAACACCATATGATTGACACCATATGGTCGAGATTAGAAAACTTTGAACGTGTAAAAAAAAAAAAAATTAAGGAAGTTAAAACTATATGTTGTAAGCAGGGGGGCAAGCCCCCCTGCTCCCCCCACACCCCCGCTCTTTAAATATACCAACTCTGAGATCGCACTACAGTGCAGTAAAGGGAAATGTTCCCTTTACTGCATTATAGTGAGGTCTCAGAGTTGGTATATTTAAAGTACGGGTGTGTGGGCTTGCCCCCCTGCTTTAACCCGTCAAGTGACTTTTTTTTTTTTTTTTTTTATTTTAAACATTCAGAGTTTTCGAACTTTGACCATATGGTGTTGATCATATGGTGTTTGAAGTTAGAAAACTTAATTCAAAAATTATAGACCCTACTTTTCATACAAATGTATCCAGCTCTAATCCAAATCTGTTTCACTCCTTAGATACTACAACCTCTTCATTAAACTCACCAAAGTGCTTCTGTCCTTCGCCTTTCAATGAATAATTAGTGGAGAAATCCACCCTAATCCTGGGGTCTATATTACATTGTCAAAAGAGCTGTTCATTGAATGCCCTTCCATTGACACAAACACTGAACTACCAAAACTTTGAATGGCCACATAAACAATTTTTTTCACGGGGGAAAAAGTTGCTTGGCCATTGTCGGGAATTTGCTCTTTCCTCCACTGTAGTGTGATCTTGGAGTTGATATATTTAGTTACGGGGTGGGGGGGCAAAGCCTCCCACTTTGTAGGGTCTGAAATTTTGTTTTCTTTCTGGTTGGCCAGCGATTTTTTTCCCATGGGGAAAAACATTTGCTTATGTGGACGTTCAAAGTTTTGGTAGTTTGATGTTTATGTGTCGATGAAAGGGCGTTCGATGAACAGCCCTTTCAACAATGTAATATAGACCCCTAATCCTGTATCAAAACAAATTTAGAAACAACTCTACCCCCTTTCCCACCCCCTTGTACTGCCATCCCTGCTTCCCCTAAAGGCTCTAACCTCGTGCTACTCAACATTAATCTAAGAACTATAGTCAATAAGATTCATGACCTGCACGTCTGCCTCTCCCAATTGTCCCCTGATATTGCCATACTCTTCGAAACCTGTTTAAAACCTGATATTAAAAACAGTGAGATCCTCCCTCCAGGGTATAACATACATTGTTGCAAAAGAAAAAAAACAAGTGGGGAGGGGGAGTAGCCATAATGTATAAATAAAATTTAAAATTAGATGTAATATAGACACATACTCCTGAAATTGGTAATGTTGAATTATTATTTACTAAATTCAAAATCACAATAATAAACACCTAACAATAATTGACACTTATATTCCTCCCAGCAATAATCCAAACACTACCGAGGATATGTTCCATTAGACATCTTCCACATTCACACAAGAAATCATCATTTTGGGAGATTTCAACATTGATTGATACTCTTACAACTCAGATAATCTCCCTAATTTCATCAATCTCCATGGCTTTTCTCAAGTAATTCATAACACTACAAGAACCAATAAAGCCTCTAAAAGACAATCTATATTAGACTGGATTCTAACCAACAAGCCTTCCCTAGCCTATCAATCAGGTTGCCTTCCCAACAGTATTAGTGACCATCTCCCCGCCTTCTTACTTTAACACCATCCTTCTGTCTAGCTTGCAACAAGAAGAATTTCAATGTTAAGACATTTATTTCACTCTTACAACTCTGTGACTGGCCACCACTCAAAACTCTTCCTCTTGATACAGCTATATACTATTTCACTCTACCTTCCTTGAGGTACTAAATAGGTCAGCTCCTTGTAGATCCAGCACTATAAAATCTAACTACACATCCTGGCTAACAAAATATACCAAAAGTCTACTCAAACAAAGAAAAAATGCTTGGTCACTATGGCTGTCCACCAAAAATCAAGTTAACAATGATCTATTTAAGCAACTTCTTAATAAAGCCAAGTCACAAGTCAAACTAGACAAAAACTTACTTTACCAATTTTCAACACCAGCACCTCAACAATCCCAACAAATTTTGGTCTGTGATAAACAAACTCCTTCACCCGGGCCAAACTTCCACCCCTACCAACCCTACCACTAGCAACACCAACAGTATTGCAGAACAATTCAACTCTTTCTTTACTAACTACATTCACTCTCTCTCCAAGTGTAATCTTAGCACACCTATAGCTATCCCTAACCTTTGCAATGTGAGCTGGACTCATTCTCATTCAAATTTATTCAAACTTCCACCATAAACAAACTACATTCCAAAACAAACTACATTACAAACTTAAACCTACAACCCTTGCTGCAGTCAACCTACCCACAGAATTCCTAAAGCTAGCTGCTGATGCCAAACCCTTCCCCATCAGCATTATTATTGACCACTTTAACTCTGAACATTATGTTCCTTCAAGCTGGAAAATATCTTATATTTTTCCCCTACACAAAGGTGGCAACTCTACTGAGCTATCGAACTTCAGACTCATTGCTGTCCTACTATCCCTTTCCAAAATGTTGGAAAAATGTGTCCACTTGCAACTGTTAAATCAAGCCCTATTGAACAACCTCTTATCCAACACTGAGCACGGGTTCTGCCCCAACCACAGTACCACTACTGCTCTTTTAAACTTCACTAATACCATTAACCAGCATAGAAACAATGGGAAATTTGTATCATCCATACTTCTTGATCTTTGCAAAGCTTTTGATACTGTTTCCCACCAGAAACTTCTTGATAAACTTTCTTGTCTAAAACTTAGTCACATTTCCCTAGCATGGTTTCATAGCTACCTATGCAGTCTCCAGCAAGCAATTAAATGGCAACAAGAAGTATCTTCATTATAACCTGTCAACACGGGGAGTACCCCAAGGTTCCATCCTCGGGCCACTACTCTTCACTACTTTTACAAACTGACTCCACAAACCTTCTCCCCTAGCCTCCATAGTTTAATATGCAGATAACTCCATACTTACCTATGCTGCACCATCCTTAAATCAACTTAGCACTGCAACAAAGCAATCTTTAACATCTGTTGAATAATTCTCACATGATTATGAATCCTGCCAAAACAAATTTGATGTTCTTTCACCCCAGCAAGTGTCTAAACCTACCAACCCATTCCAAATGCATTCTACAAACAATACCGTAATAATGGATGTATCCCAAACTAAACCATTAGGTGTAATAATCAATAAAAAATTGAACACCTTACTCAGGCAATCAAGAAAAGGCATATCAAACTAGCATGTCTTTACTGAATCAAGCCGTTTCTCAATAACTACTCTAGACACGCAATAGGCAGAACACATCTTCTCTCCACCCTACTATATGCTGCTCCTATCTTCACTAACTTAAGACTGGTCTAAAATGACTTGAATCTTGCTACAATAAAAATATCTAAATTCACGTCCAACTCTCTTTTCAGGTCTCACCACTGCTCTGCCTTACTCTAACTAAACTGGCTAGAGCTACCACATTATTTAATGCACACTCAACTCACTATCGCTCATAACCTAGTATTCCAACCTGAAAAAAACCCTGCTCTTCAACTAATGTTTCAATCTCACTCTAACACTCGCCCACATTACTCCTCACACAAATCTCTATTACAAGTCTAAATTCGACAATAAAGCTATTGACTCTCTGTAAAACTGCATCTCAAAATATGGAATTCTGTCCCTCAGCCCATCATCACTCCTGCCAACCACACTCACTTCAAAAATCAACTAAGACTCTACCTCATTGACAACTGGCTTTGTTCATGTATTTGTACTCGTTAAACCCTTTCCCCTATCTAGAAGTTTTTCATCTTACTTTACTTCCACACCTCACCCACCATATGTAATTTGCCTTATTTTTTTTCCTTCCTTCCCCCTGTTCTTACTTGTCCTGCTTTAACCCATTTCTCTCGTCTCTCAGTTTCTCTACTTACTCTGCCATTATGCCACCTCCTCCATAAGTATTTTTTTACTTCTTTTACTTTCTTCTTCCCCTTCCACACTGTAATATTTTATCCTTTCCAACTTATTTTCTTTATCCTAAATTTAATCTCTCACCTTTGCATTGTCTCCTTTTTCCCCTCCCCATAGCTCTCTCCCCTTCATATTTCTACTTTACTCTCTTTTCCACTCTATTATTTCCTCACTATAGTCCCTCTTCTTGCATATCTTAGGCTTAAGCCTCTCTTTCATCTGATGTTCCTTTTTCATAACTTCCCATGCAGTGTTTGTTAATATTTCTCATCTGCCTTCAAGTAATAATCATCCAGCTTTATTATTCCCTATTCACCCTACTGAATGTTCTTTTTTTATTTTGTAGGCAACTATTAGTCATTATGGTGTGCTCAAACTAGTATTCTTAAATATTTTGTATATTTGTGCTCCTAAATGTTTGTATTTTAAAATGTATCTATTTCTAATTGTTGTATGTTAATATTAGCTGTCTGGAGCTTTTCTCCCCGGTCCTCAGCTGAAAATGGGCTTTCACCCAGTCAGACTATCCCAGTAAGCAAATGTTAAATAAATACATTTTCTTGTCAGTATAAACATTTTCCTGAAGGTCTTCTTCAAAGTGCAGCTACTCCATCACCATCGTGACCATACTCCTTCAACTTTATTTCTTACTCTGAAGAGAATTGAAAAATATAATTTTGCGTTCAAGCATTCTTTTGCATAAGTTGCAGTCATTCAATTTCAAAAGGCCATTCTCTCTTAAATTGACCCTAACTTCTCCCACCCTAGGACTACCTCTAGGAAAGAATCTACTTAGTGAATGATTGAAGAAATCACTTGGCTGCATAGATCAGCATGTCTTGCCCTACCACGTTATGGTAGTACTGAACATAGCTATATTATGGGGATCTGGGGTGGGACATTTGCAGCAGCTGGAAAGGCCACAGAAGTACCTCACAAAGAGGATTACTGACCTCAAAGAAATGCCCTACACTGACTGCCTCAAAAAACTCCAGCTTTACTCCATAGCATATCACCTACTTCGAGGTGATCTCTGCCTAACATATAAAGCTATGTCAAACCCAAAGCTGTTGGACATGCTACATCTAAAGAAATCCCAATCCCTCCAAGCTACACGCTCTAGGGACCTAAACCTTGTCACCACAATAAACAGGACATGCTGGAGGGATAGATTCCTGTCCCAGAGACTTCCCATACTCTGAAACAGGCTACCCATCTTTGTCAAGCAAAGTTCTTCATTAACACTCTTCAAGAAAAATCTTGATGAGTGGATGGGAAATAGGAAATACACCCTGGGGATCACTTCTGTGTCTTTGCTCAACAGTGGCACAGGAAAATAACTTTCTTGGGTGGCACAGAAAAATAACTTTCTTGGGTGGTGTAATCCAGGGAACCCGGTTGGCTAGGCTTATGTAGGCCCTTAGGCTGATAGCCTAGTACCTACCTATGAACCAATGAACAGATAATGAGGTATTTACTCATTGCAGCTAACGTATCTCTAACTTGCAAAACACTGCACATTGGGAGTAGGGCCTTTTTGCCCTTTAATATTTTCCGCAGAATATCTTTTTCTTGCTTAAAGTTATGTTTTTGCTATAAAATTCCAGGAAAAGACATCTGGTTTGTCTGCTTTATATATATATTAAATATATATATTAAATATATATATTAAATAAGGGGGGTGTGGGGGGCATTTTAATGTATTCACTATTATAAGAAGGTATATCTATTAGACATGCATTGATATATATATCTTTAGTAAAAACTATTGGCATAATGTGGGGGGCTGAGCCCCTCACACCCCCGTTATTTAATATTCTCACTCCAGGGTTGCACTGCAGTGGGGCAGGGGCTATATTCCATTTTCGACCAAATGAACTTCGACCAAGTGAGCTTTCAGTCAAGTGAGCTTTAAATGCCTGGAATCATTTTCGACTAAGTGTAATTCGACCAAATGTATGGAATCTATATATATATATATATATATATATATATATATATATATATATATAAAAAACATCAGTTTATCTATTAACAATTGCGCAAAAGCTTGCAGCTGAATTTGAAATGTATGCGTGCAAGTTAGTACAACTAAGATGCTTCATCCTTGTTTTAGTATTAAAAAGTCACAAAACAGCACTTTTTTGAGAACTGTATATTATGTTATTCAGAGAATCTATCTGCTGTGCAAGTTACCGTGACTGAACAAGTTAATGAACTTTGCCAAAAGTTCATGTTCTGAGAATCATTCTGCTGTGTAACTTGCCTTGGCTGTTCATATTAACTGACATAGCCAAAAGCTTGTGTTCTGAGAATTATTCTACTGTTTAACTTGCAGTGGCCATTCATCTTATTTGACATGGCCAAAATCTTGTGTTCACTCTTTACTTTCAGTGGGTAAAATTGCATCAAATGTAAGTCTCAGAGAGTTTAGCAGACAGGTAGTGCTGATGGGGCATGCCTATATGTATGTTTGTGGCTGCATGTGTGAGTTAAACAGAGGACTGAGTGGCTGCATATTTATGAGTGTGTGTGTGTGTGTGTGTGTGTGTGTGTGTGTGTGTGTGTGTGTGTGTGTGTGTGTGTATGAATGTGTGAATGGGGGGTGTCACACCTTCCCTTGAAAAAACAGCAAATCTGTGTGTGTGTATGTGTGTGTGTATGAATGTGTGAATGGGGGGCTGTCACACCTTCCCTTGACAAACCAGCAAATCCTGCCACATTATGGACAGGGAACACTTGGTATCAGTGATACACTGAGTATCATGTGCTAAAGGTACTTATAAAGAAAATGGACTTTTTGCAGTCAGAATACATAGGTTAGAGGGAACACTAAGCATAAGAGATACTCTGTATATCATGCTGTGACTGTACTTCAAAAGATTCAATCCCAGTAGCCTCAGCACTCAAAAACATATTATAGGAATCTAGAGTTGGATGAATGCTATAAAATTATAAGACCAATTAAAATAAAATATATAAGTTGATGAAACAGCATAATGACCTGGAATAGCTCAGATGACTGTTCTACACAACATATTTAACAGGTTGTCATTCTAGTCTGGTTATAGCAAGCATTTTTGTTAAAGATGAATGAATACTCATGTAGCCAATGTACAGTGCGTTATCAGTCATTTATAATAGTAATAGTGTCCATTCTGTAATTTGTAGAGGAAAGTGGGCCACATCCTGCATGAGCTTTTACAAAAGGCTTCAGATTTATTTTCTTGATGAAGGTCATCATTACCTTACAATCTGTTCTTCAGTGCAGAGAATGTTTACATTAACTGTGCACACTTTCAGAGACATCCCCACCTCTACCACATACGTGCACATGCAGTGTGCACACATATGTTGATGCCCTTGATGTCAAGACTCAGGAAGTTTAGGCAAGAAGAAAAAAATGAGAAAAGGTTCTAATGATAAAGTCATCACTTCTAACCAAACTATAAAAACATTTAAAAGGTCAGTTTTTCATCTAATATTTCTGCTGCTTATGGTACAGATTGTGAAATTGATCAGATATGATTGTATTTTTTGCAGTTTGTGTTTGAACCCTCGTTGAGAGGGTGGCCTAATGGTTAAGGTGTTTGCCTTACAAACATAAGGTACAGGGTTTGAGTCTCACAAGGGATAATTGGCTAGGCTCGCAATGGCAACTAACCTATGAACCA
The DNA here is from genome assembly GCF_019279795.1 of Protopterus annectens. Lineage (NCBI taxonomy): Eukaryota > Metazoa > Chordata > Ceratodontiformes > Protopteridae > Protopterus > Protopterus annectens. The sequence goes on from NC_056741.1 coordinate 94,644,940, forward strand.
AGACATGTATTAACAAAGAAAGGCTTTGACTCCCATGTTCAATTCGTTCTGTGACACTTCAACGCAAGTGTCTGTTGCTATAAGGGTTGGGAGGGTGGCCTAATGGTTAAGGTGTTTGCCTTACAAACACAAGGTGCAGGGTTTGAGTCTCACAAGGGATAATTGGCTAGGCTTAAAATAGCTCGCAAGGGCAGTTAGCTTAGTACTAACCTATGAACTTGTGAACCTAAGTTGTAAGTTCCAGAATAATTCAAATATACTCCATGGTAATATGAAAAATTTCTGTGTGTGAGGTTAAATGATGGTCTGTGGTGGTCTGTGTGTCATGTACTGAGAATGCCTTTAGACATGTGGGGATCTCTCAGTGTGTGTGTGTGTCTGTGTGTGTGTGTGTGTATCATAAGTGTTTGCACATGTGTATGGGCAACTGAAAGAGGGATGTGCCTGTTCCAACACGATGCATGGGCCACCAGTGGTGTTTACAACATAAAAGCATTATTTAGCACTGATAGTAACTACATGCAATTCAGAGACATGCATACTAGCTAATAATGAGGTGTTCCTTTTGAGAAAACATGTTTCCGAATTGGATTTTGCATGATCACATAAATTGCACCTTACATCAGTAGCAATTTATGAGAGAACACAGACAGTTAATTATATTGTTCGTTTTTTATTTATTTTTGTTTATTTTATCAGTTGATGATATTAACTGGGATTAGTCATGACATTATTTATATGAACAATGAATCAATTCAGTAATAAAACTAAAAAAGTAACAAGACCTATGAAAACTATAAAACTAATAAAACTATCAGTTTTCATATGCATCATCCATATGTACATATGCTCCCAAATTTCATATATTTGTATAACAGGTTACATTATAAAACTAGCAGACATAAATTAATGGATATGATGCTAACACTGCCACAGAACCACTCACCTCTGTTCTGACTGACCTGCAAAAATCCTACTTCCCATAATCCAAAGATTATACAAGCCAAAAACTAATAATTGGCTAATCTACAAGTTTAAAGCTCTTCTACAACATGGAGACAAGGCATGGTATTCTGGAAATCACTCCCCACTACCATAAACAGACAATCCAGTGATGCAACCACAGCAAGTAAGCAATACGCCATCATAAAAGTAATCTGATGAAATCATATTAAACCTCACTAATAATATCACCCGGAAACTTCTGAAAAGAGGTCAACCATTTCACAGGATGGACTAACCTTTCCTCCATGAATTCTAAATCCTCTAAACTTTCTGCCTCTGCTTTCCTTTCTCATTTCAGTAAACTGCTCAACCTTTTCTGTAGCCAATTCTTGGCTGTGTCTTCCACTACCACCATATCTCTCAACCTGGAAGCATAAACAATCTGGACAGAGGCCCATGAAAAGTAGGTACAACTGGCCAAAAATCTGGACACTGATTAACAAAATATGCATGCATACTTATGTAACCCCACCCACAGCAATGGAATTATGGGATACAAATATTCAAACATAAATTTAAGAACAGACAAAATATAAAATGACAAATATCCTTCAGAAAAAGCAAGCTAACACAAAACTTGTTATTCTAACAACATTTTAAGTTTATAAGAACAATATTTAAAATCTGTTCCTATTTTTGGGTCTTTGTTCCCCATTATTTAAGGCTTTATGCAGATTTCATGTGTTAGGAAGTTGAGAGATATACCTGTGTTGTCTGTGACCTGTCCTGATCTGGGTCTGAGCCATCAAAGTGCAGCTGCCTGATTTCAACAGAAACCCAACTTCCAAACATTATTACCCACTTTTCCCTCTTTATGCAGGACAGTCCCTATTGGGTACTTGTAATCTGGGGATAAAAGTATGAAAAATGGCAAATGTCTTGAGATTTTAAGACAAAAGCATTTCTAGTTTTTAAACCTTAATTCAAGAACTACCTAAAAAATAATAAAAATGCAGCTGCCTGGCTAAAGGGTAAGTCACATAACATAACACCCTCTAAACAAGAAAGCCCCAACACTAAATCACATTTTCCTCCTTCTATGTATTCACATCATCTCTACTGCTTGTAACTAATTTTAAATAACACCAACATGTTCTTACATAACTCTGCAGAATCAACCCTGATCTTTACAATTAAGTGCTTCCTAAACTTCAATGTCCAGTGTGCATTCTTCTATATAATTATCAAACCTACTCCAAATTATATCTTCAGCTCACCTTCCAATTTAACTTTCTTTCATCTACCTTTTCTCATTCTTTTTCAGTCTAGTCCTCTTATGGCTAACTGTACTACTATAGTACTTTATGTAAATATGTATATACACTATTCTTGCTTTTGAAATGTTGCCTTTAAATATTCCCTAATTACACAAACGTTTCACATTAAATAATTTATTTGTACATGTATGTTTCTGAGTTATTCTACATGTAACCTGGGCTATGTCAAAAATTAGACATTTATGATGAGTGATCTATCCCAGTAAACAAATACAACTAAATAAATAAATGCATACATCTTCTCTAGTTGCATAAAACAATTATTCTGTATCTCAGCCATTTTAGTAGTATGTGAAACAATAGAAACAGCTCAAATTCCGTGAGAATGAGCTTTTATTTTAGCAAAAAGTTTAGACCATGTCTTTGAAAATTGTAAATTGTTGAGGATATGGGTTTTTCGTCCAAAATCTCACACTTTCTTAAAAAAAATTCCACTTTGAACATTTGAAAAAAAAGCAGCTCAAAAGAAACATCATTTTTCTACATTTACCAGACACTCTGTGCTATGCTCTAGTTACACTTTCCACCAAGACAATGGTTTAAACCACAACAAACTAACAGCAGCTACCCAACAAAGTAGTATAGATGAAAATCATCTGACTACTGCTCTGCACACTACTACTCGTCCGTGGATTTTTCTGTGTTACACTTTTGCTATAGTAATAAAACTGCCTTTGGCCCCTTCAGATACTTATAACTATCCACTGCATGGTCCACTCTTCAGATCAGCACTCTTGCTGGTGAACATGCTCTGGGATTCCAGGGAGTGGGAGAAGAGTATGCAAGACTCTGGGCAGACTAGTCCAGACTCTGCTTGATTGCTGGACTTACATACTACTACTTGGCTACTTAGTTAACTTAAATATTAAAACAGCTTGATTCGGAAGTCATCCTCCATTTTGTTTGCTGGTCGCTGTGTGCTGCTGCCTGCTGCTATCTTAAATCCAATTGCACCACTGTTGTTGTTCAACCATGTACAGTACGAACCTATGTAGTAGAAAGGTAAACAGAGCACAGACACACCCCTCCAGCCCTCAGCTGAATTCTGACAGGCTGGCAGTCTGCCTAATGAAGCTGATGTCATCATACACAAACCACTACACGTGATGATGTCAGCAACAACTTAGAAAAATTTGAATAAAAGCCATGAAATTTGTGAATTGAAGGAGCCACTAGGGATTTCATGGCATCCCATTATTTTGCCTTAAATACCAAGGAATTCAGTACACCTTTCAATCTTACATCCTTTCATTCTACTTCAGAACTATTACGTCTAAGGACATGCACTCCCTGCTCAAACAGATTAAACTTGATAGCCCCCACTATAATAGCAGTCTTCACATACGGTTTATTTATCACTGTAGACATCATAACTCCACTGAAACACATCTACAACCTGTGCATTACACTAAGTATGTCTAATATCTGGAAAAATGCCATTGTAAAACCTCTACCTAAGAAATTTCTCTAATCCCAAATACTTTCATCCAATTTCTATTCTATCTAGCCTTGGGAATATTCTGAAAAATAATTGTACTTGCAACTCACTCAATACATCAACCAATGCCACATTCTCTCTTAATAGCAGCATGCCTTTTGGTCTGATTGCAGTATTCTTCTTGAAATGGACAAAGGCCTAACTACCAGAGCCATTTTGGTTGATTCCACCAGAGCCTTTGACTTTGTCATTCACTCAGTTATCCTAGACTATCTCACTAAACTATGCATTAGAAATGACACATTGCCCTTGTTCAAAAACAACCTAACTGATACTTCTCAATTAATTTCAGCTCACCAAAAAGGTGTCCCTGAAGGATCTATGGTAGCACCTCTCGTCTTTTCTATCCATACTAAAAAAACTCTGCTTTGACTTATCTCTCCTGATTTGTGTTGATGACATGGTCCTGTTCTTCTCTAGCCACTCTGTCTCTTGTCTAGAACTCAGTATTGAGACTGATGTCCATGCATCAGTGATAAACAATTACTGCTTCACTCCTCTAAAACAAAAATAATACATTCAGTACTAGGAAAAAACTCACTTGTATCTCCAGCCATCAACAAATCCTCAATCATCTGAATAACTGTGTTAAAAATGTTACTTTATTTAGATACCTAGGGATTTCATGAGACCCCTTCCGAAATTTCCATCTCCATCTGGAATACACACACTCTCCTATTCTGGGCTGCAGGATTTCCCTTTTTCTATCCAGACCCTGTAGAAATGCCATAAGCAAAGGTACCTTCCCATTTCAGCTAGAATATGGTCTCCTTCTGATTACTGCAGCCTCTAAAAATGAATAGACCATTATATCATTCTCAAACATCATGTCCAGATTAATCTTTCTTTCCCTAAGAAATTAACTTTGCTGCAAAAGCATTGAAAAAGCTAACTGCCTACCTGTGAAACAACATGCTAACTTTCTACTTGCCTCTCAGCTATTTAAACTTATTGAAAATAAAACCTTCACACCACTAGCCTCCAGACTATAGAGAAATGCACAAACATACAACCTTAGAAATCTTAACCATTCACTGTCCACTCCTCCAAACCTTCCAACCTAGGCTTCCTTGCACTAACTATGCCTTTTCTGTCCTTGGTCCCTGCCTGTGAGAATCTCTCTTTTCTTTTCTTAAACATCATGCCATATACTCCATCTACCAATCAGAAATAAAATAAAACAAAACACAATACATGACTCTAGGAAAATGCAACTGCTGTCACTCTGGACATATAATTTGACCTCATCCTACATTTCATCCATCTACATACCTCACTCTGACTCTACTTTTCTTTCTGATCCTTTTGTTTTTAATTTCTCCAAGTCTTTTGGGTTTCTAATACCGTGACAGGAATGGGCCCCATTCCTAATCAAAGTACGACTGAAGTTCATGAAATTAGTATTGTTTCACTCTTTGATGTTAGCCAAAATTGCTCTTCGCAGCAATGTGCCCAGTAATGACTCCTTCTGCAACTTGTACGATGTTACATGAATTGGTAACAGATCTAAATATGATTATAAATTATTTTTTATAATACAGTTGCTCCTACTACTATTGGAACTGTCTGGGTATCTTTCTTCCACATGGCTCTCGTTTCTGCCTGCAGATCAAGGTATTTTATGACTTTGTGTCGCTCTCTGTACACAAGACACTGTAGTCACTAGGTGTGGTGATTTCAATAATCAAGGCTGCTTTTGTCTTCTTTTCTTGGACCACTATATCTGGTTTTCTAGCATCTATCTTTTGGACTGTTGGTATTGGTGATCCCATGTGATTTAAACGTCATTGTTTTCTAAGATTCTCTGTGGCTCAATGTTTCCAGTGTTTTTCAGCCACTTCAATACCATAATGTTTGCACAATCTCAGGTGTAACAATCTTGTCACATTATTATGCCTTTCAGTATACAGTTCCTCTGCCATTAGTGCGTCACAACTAGCAATGAGGTGTGTGACTGTTTCCAATTCGGTTCTGCAAAACCTACATATGTCTGTTTCTCCCACATGACTTTGTAAACCAGCATGTACGTAGCCCACTTTCTTGGGCTGCCAATATTGACCTTTCATTTCTTGATGTAACTTCACCTCTCCTTAACCATTCCTGCATTCGCTCTTGATCAACATGAGGCTCTTCCTTACCTTTTCTATACTTGCAACTATATTTATCTTTTTTTCCACATTTCTTGCTTCTCATCTGGTCCTTTACCTTATATTCTTTCTTTTGTTTTTAGCACATTCAGTTGCTGCCTGATTTTTATCTACTTCTGGTTTGATTTCCATTCCTGCTTGATGTCGATATGCTTCTGCTAAATTGAGCAGAAAAGTCATCTTAGATTTATTGTCCTCATGATTCAAAATGTTCACTACATTTGGATCTTGTGAGGTCAGTAGATATGTGTGGAGTCCCACGATTGCAGATCTATACATGTAATCAGTTTCAAGGAGGCCCATCCCTCCTTTGAAAAGGGGAATATATAATCTTGGTATACACTGATCACTTATTTTTATAAATCATTTGGTGAGCATGAAGCATCCTTCTTGTTTTAATATCCAGTCTATCCAACACTTTTTGGGGCCAGTCAGTCACTCCAAAACTATAAGTTAGGACAGGAAGAGCAAATTGATTTATGTCTTGGATCTTGTTCCTAGGTGGCAACGCTGTTTTCAGGATTAATTTAAGTCTTCTAAAGTACTCCTTACTAAGCTTTATTCACATTTGTTCATATTTTATTGCTGATCCTTCATCATTTCCCAAGTATTTATACACCCCATCTTGCTCAAGTTCTTTTATATCAGATTCTTGTCTGAAACTGATGTTTTCCTGATGCTGCAATTTTTCTTTTTAAAGGTTGCTTTTGCATATTTATCAAGACCAAATGACATAAAATATCATCTGAAAAAGTTTTGACAACCTGCAGCTATACTTTCAGTTCCTTATCTGATAAGCTATACAGTTTTAAATCAACAAAGAGAAGATGAGAAGTCATTAGACTTTGTTGTTTTCTAGAAGCCAAATTGTAGCCATGGCCATCCTTTCAGTGTGGCAACAGTGATATCCACTCTGTAAAAATGCATGTCCAAATTGTGTTCTCAGTTACTCTGTACATAATGTCACATACACATTGTCTTTCTATTATCAAGCCAACTCTGATATTCACATTATATATGATATGTGTATATACCAAATGTTGTGATTCACTGTGTATATAATGTTACGTTTCTATTGTGGTTACCTAAGGCTGAGATTGAAACAGGTTAAATGAGATCAGTGCTCTGGTTAACAAATTCAGAATAAAATAAATATAACTTTCCTAACATGAATTTTAGCTTTATATGACTATTTAATTTCTTAAGTAGAGCAAGACTTTCAGCTTTTTAAATGAACTCTGTCATATTTATTAAAACTATATGGAGGACATTTTGATTAAATAAATACTAATATTCGGTTAATTAAACTAAAATTATAAGTATTTTTCTGGTACAAAGTTTAAATTATTAGACTGATTTTCATGCAGTGTTTTTATAGGGAGATACTTTAATGTAACATATAAGAAACAAATTGGTTATTTTTTCTTTTTGACTACATCGCATATGGATGTTGTACAGCCGCCTGAGCTCCAGCTGCTTAAATCCCACTATCTCACAGGGGGTCTATATTAAATTCTCGAAAGTCGACAATGTCGAATCTGACATTGTCGACACGAGAATAGCAAAACTGCAGAACATTGAACAAGTAAACGGAAATCTCTGTAAGGGGAGAGTTCCATTTACTTCAATGTGCGGTCTCAGAGTTGGTATATTTAAGTAGCGGGGGGTGTGGGGGGTAGCCCCCCTGCCTACACCCTTTATTTATTTATTTATTTTCTGAACATTCAATGTTTTAACAGTTCGATCACTAAAGGCCCACCTTTAGTGATTCGAACTGTTAAATATTCAATGTTTTAATATAGACCCCTCACTGGTTAGGTTTTCAAGTAACTGATAACTTGCACTGCTGTCCTCTTGTAACTTATAGGTTCATAGGTTCATAGGTTCATACTAGGCTATCTGCCCGAGGGCATTTACAAGCCTAGCCCATCGTTTTGTGGCTTAGGCCACCCCTTTAGTATGGGGAACTATACCCATTATTTTTCTGTGCCTCTGTCGAGCAGTGACACTGAGGTAATCCCTGGGGTATATCTGCGATCTCCCATCCATTGGTCAAGATTTCTCTTGAACAAGGCCAGCGAGGTGCTCTGCCTCACATGTACCGGGATTTTGTTCCACAGCATAGGGAGTCTTTGGGTGATGAATCTATCCCTCCAGCACGTCCTATTAATAGCCGTGTCAAGGTTTAAGTCTCCGGCCCTTGTGGCTCTGATGGATCTAGATTTTTTGAGGTGAAGCAGATTCATCAAATCTGGGTTTGACATGGCCTTGTATGTTAGGCAAAGGTCACCTCTGAGCAAGCGGTAAGCGACTGAATAGAGCTGGAGTTCTTTCAGTCGGGCAGCATAGGACAGATTTTTGAGACCCTTTATCCTTTTGGTGAGGAACTTTTGTGGCCTCTCCAGCTGCTGCAAGTGTCGGGTCAGATACATTCCGAATGGGGCATTGTACTCAATCATTGGTCTGATGAGTGATGAGTAAAGGGAGACTATGACCTCCCTTGATCTAGATGAGAATCCCTTCATGATAAGGTGGGCAATGTAGAAGGTCTTCCTAACTACTTTAGCTACATTGGTGTCGAATGACAGACTACTATCAACCTGGGTCCCCAGGTCCCTGATAACTTCTTCTGTGCTCAGTGGATTGCCACCTATTTGGTAGCTAGGGGTAACCTTGTTTTTCCCGAAGGGTATGACTATGCATTTTGGCATTTAACTTTAGGCCGTGGCTCTGGCACCAGTTATCCATTTCTGTGAGACCCTTCTGAAGGATATCTGTGTCAGATGTGTTTTCTACTATGGCCCAGTTTGCAGTCATCTGCAAACTTTGTCAGCCATAACCCTCCTGTGTTTGCTTGTACTTCGAAAAGTAGATGCCAAACAAGAGTGGGCCCAGGACTGAGCCCTGTGGGACACCACTTGTGACAGGCTTTGAGTCTGACATGGCGCCAGCAGCTCTGACCCTGTGGGTTCTGTCACTCAGCCAGTTTGCAACCCATCTTGTGATGTATGGGTTGACATTTAAGCTGATGAGTTTTTCAATGATACCCGAATGGGGTATTGTATCAAGGCCTTAGCCAGATCGAGGTAGGCTGTATGGACTGCCTTTCCCTCATCAATGGCTTTGGTGACTGTTTCAAAAGTCAACCAAGTTTAAAAGGCATGATCTGCCTTTGACAAAGCCAAACTGGGTTGGATCCAAAGTCTGCAAATTCCCTATGTCTTTATTTATGAGGTCCATTATGATCCTCTCCATGGCTTTGCAGATAAGGCTTGTCAAGCTAATGGGCCGGTAATTTCCAGGGTCGGTGGAGGCACCGCCTTTGTGAAGTGGTACCACAGTTGCAGTGCGCCACTCCTGGGTACGTATCCAGAGGTAAGACTTTGATTAAACAGCTGTCCTAGCTGTGGGTTTAATTCCTCATTGAGTTCATGGAGCACACAGCCGGGGACACCATCAGGTCCCATGGATGCTGTGTTTTTGCTTTGGAGAGAGCAGTTCTCACTTGGGCTGGAGATGTTTGGGGGCTGCAATCGCTGGTATAGATATCTCTCCTTTGGGAGAAGTTTGCACTGAACCTGTCAGCCAGTATGTTGGCAATGTCTGTAGGATCAGTAATCTTCACATCATTTTGAACTAGCTCTGAGCATATCTGGGAGTTTCCTCCCAGGTTTCTAACATAGCTAAAGAAGGCCTTATGATTGTCTTTTGAGTCTTTAGCTATTTTTCTCTCGAAATTTGCTTTGGATGATTTTATGAGAGCTCTTAGTTTTTACTTATAGTGATCAAGGGTGTCTTACCTTTTAAGGATTTTGCTCTATCTTGTAGTAGCTTCCTCCTTTGTTGTAGAGTTTGTTTATGGCTGGGGTCCACCAGACTGGACGCTTGCCTTTGGTACAAAGAGTCTTTGTTTTGTTTGGGATTGCCTTATCCATGCAGTCCTGCAGGTGCTGGTAGAAGGGATTTGTAGGTGATTCAGCGGCTTGAGTACTGTTTTCCACGCTCGGGGCCTTAAAGGAGACCACACTAGTCTTTAGAAGTGTGAAGTCGGCTTTTGAGAAGTTCTTTACTGTGGTCTTTTTTATTTCAGGTGGGGGTGGGATGAGGACCTCCAGCCAGATTAGTTTGTGGTCTGATCTCACCAGTGAGGGGTACACCTCCGGTGTTGAACATTGTGCTCCCATGTTCGTGATGAGATAACGTTATCTCCTCTTGTGGGGATGGTGACTAGTTGTTCCATGGCATTTGAGTTTATGAATTCCAGGAACTTTTGGGCTAGGGAGTTTGGGCTTGAGTAGTGTTCCCAGTCTATATTAGGGTAATTGAAGTCACCTAGTATGATGGTGTTTGGTGATACATTTATCCCCTCTAGTGTTTTCAGGAAGGCCATGTGAGGTTCCTGAGTTTGTGAGGGTGGCCTGTAACATGCTACAATTTGCAGAGCAGTCTTGCCTATGGTTAATTGCACCTGGATGGTCTCCGATGCATCGTGCGTTGCCACCAGTCTTGAGGTGTGGGTGTCCTTGATGAATATGGATACCTCTCCTCCTTTCTTCGTATTTTCCAGATTTTGGCCGGCGGAACGCATGATATGAGGTAAAACCTGAAAGCGCTGGGGTGCTCTCAGGAGCCTTGAACCAGGTTTCTGTCACAGCACAGACATCGATGTTCTCCATACTGAGAAGGGCCTCGAGTGCGTGCATTTTGAGATTTAGACTTCTGGCATTGAGGAGCATTACCCTTAGTTTTTTTCCTTTTTTGTTCTAGGGTGGTAGGTTTAGAATTTGAGCCTTGCCTAAAAGGCACTATGGGGTGGCAAGAGCCTTTGCCAATATCCGAATCCCAGGGTGACAGGTGCAAGCCGCCCCTTGCGAAGCAGCGTGGCTTGTCCAGCATGTCATCCCAGGCAGACAGACACTGGATCCCCTTTGAATGACACCAGTGTTTAAGCCAATTGTTAAAGCTGATCATCTTATCTCTGTATTGTGGCATCATTCTTGGTGAAGGTAGGATACTGCTCAAGGTCAGGGTCATACCTGTCTGGGCTACATAATCAGAGAGCTCCTCAATGTCTCTTTTCATGTAGTCCAAGGAGGTACGTCTCAGGTCGTTTACACCAGCGTGGACAATGACTGAATCATATTTGTACCTGCTGTTGACAGACCTGAGTGCTTGCGTTATGTGGCGGATTCTAGCGCCCGACAGGCAGCTTACTGTGACCTTCTCCTTACTCAGTCTGGTGAGCGGGACGTCAGTGTGTCTGACTATGGAGTCACCAATGACTAGTGTGTCTGGCATTGTGTTTGGCCTTAAGGGCTGTGACTGTTTGACACTCTGACTGTGAGGTCTATGTGTTGCAGGTGTTGTGTTCTGAGGTGGTGGTTGTTTGGGTGTCTGCTTTGGTGGCCTCTGCTGTTTTGGTAGATTTTTGATCAGAGCCTCCGAGTATGTCTTTGTGTGTTTATGCGTATGATTTGAGGTTGTAATGGTAATATGTGAGACTGGGTCTATAGTGTGTGTGGTAACCTTCTCCTCCTGACTGGTCTTGCCAGTCCTATGTTGAGAGAGCTCAGCCTCCAGTTTGGCCGTAGTTGCATCTCTCGCATGTATTTGTGTTTTGTGGGAGGAGGAGAGGGTTGTCTCAGTACATGAGGCAATTGTAACATTGCCTCAATATTCCCAGGTTCACCAGCTGAGCAGGAGAGGACACTAGCAACTGATCCCTTGACATGCTAGAAGGAATAGACAAAAAAAACTTTAAAAAGATTCCGGGGACGTGGGTGACCGAGAAATGGGGGTTGCCTTTTGGGGTACTATCTATGACAAGAGTGCCGTATCAAGGTAATAAGTACTGTAGGAGCAAGTGCTACGCTTAACAGATAGAGAATAGTCTACTTGGAGTCAAGTAGAGATGATCTTTTAATTATAGGATACGCTGATTAGATCAGTAGTATAGTTCGAGGAAGGTAGTTTTAAGGGAAAATTTGAAGAGTGGACTTTAGGTAGCCCCAATAGTTTAAACCTGCTTAACCGGCCCTGCCCTAGTGTGCGACTCTAGCAACTCCGCGCTAAATCGTCGGCTAAATCGGCTAAATCGCTAAAGCGTGCTTTATAGCAGGGGCTGGAAAAGACAGGAAATGACCCAAATTGGCCAACAAACCACAAGTCACTGCCCTAAACCACTCCTCCGAGGACAAATGAAGGAGTTATGGAAATGACCCCTAGTGGCCAATAAAACTACAGTTTCAAGTCAGTAACCACCTCTCCGGGGCAGGGAAGCTGCTCAATGTTAGTCACTGCCACTGATAAACACAGAGACCCTCCTTCAGCCCAAGCAAAAATGGCCTCACAGAAACTTTCAAACAGTTCAGGAACAGCAAGCCTGTAACTGAACTTTTAACTCTCAGAAAAGTGGGAAAAAGCAAGATTTTTTTTGTTTTTGTTTTTACAGAGATAGCAGAGGTTCACAAGTAATATCAAGTTATAACAGTGCAGTAAATGACCCCACACAAGAGTGCTAGGTCAAGGACAGAAAATATGCAAGTTTTAAGAAAAAAACGATTTAAAATTAAGTGCAAACAGGAAATTCAGCAAACAGCTTTTGGTTGTGCTCTAAATACAGCTACTAATACAGAAATCAAGTTTAACAAGCCAGAAAATGCTCAAGCTAGGCAGCTATGCAGAAAAACTTAGCAAATAAACAGAGAAAAAATACTTAAAATCTCAAAAGTGGCTCCCTTCTTCTCTCAGTGTTTTTTCCTCTTGGAGGGTGCTTCACCAACAGCCAACAAGCCTGAAAAGATGCTCAAACCATGAGGCAACTAGGTTTTAAGAGAGGAAGATGAAGGAGTTATGGAAATGACCCCTAGTGGCCAATAAAACTACAGTTTCAAGTCAGTAACCACCTCTCCGGGGCAGGAAGCTGCTCAATGTTAGTCACTGCCACTGATAAACACAGAGACCCTCCTTCAGCCCAAGCAAAAATGGCCTCACAGAAACTTTCAAACAGTTCAGGAACAGCAAGCCTGTAACTGAACTTTTTTAACTCTCAGAAAAGTGGGAAAAAAGCAAGATTTTTTTTTTGTTGTTGTTTTTTACAGAGATAGCAGAGGTTCACAAGTAATATCAAGTTATAACAGTGCAGTAAATGACCCCACACAAGAGTGCTAGGTCAAGGACAGAAAATATGCAAGTTTTAAGAAAAAAACGATTTAAAATTAAGTGCAAACAGGAAATTCAGCAAACAGCTTTTGGTTGTGCTCTAAATACAGCTACTAATACAGAAATCAAGTTTAACAAGCCAGAAAATGCTCAAGCTAGGCAGCTATGCAGAAAAACTTAGCAAATAAACAGAGAAAAAATACTTAAAATCTCAAAAGTGGCTCCCTTCTTCTCTCAGTGTTTTTTCCTCTTGGTGGGTGCTTCACCAACAGCCAACAAGCCTGAAAAGACGCTCAAACCATGAGGCAACTAGGTTTTAAGAGAGGAAGATGAAGGAGTTATGGAAATGACCCCTAGTGGCCAATAAAACTACAGTTTCAAGTCAGTAACCACCTCTCCGGGGGGCAGGGAAGCTGCTCAATGTTAGTCACTGCCACTGATAAACACAGAGACCCTCCTTCAGCCCAAGCAAAAATGGCCTCACAGAAACTTTCAAACAGTTCAGGAACAGCAAGCCTGTAACTGAACTTTTTTAACTCTCAGAAAAGTGGGAAAAAGCAAGATTTTTTTTTGTTTTGTTTTTACAGAGATAGCAGAGGTTCACAAGTAATATCAAGTTATAACAGTGCAGTAAATGACCCCACACAAGAGTGCTAGGTCAAGGACAGAAAATATGCAAGTTTTAAGAAAAAACGATTTAAAATTTAGTGCAAACAGGAAATTCAGCAAACAGCTTTGGTTGTGCTCTAAATACAGCTACTAATACAGAAATCAAGTTTAACAAGCCAGAAAATGCTCAAGCTAGGCAGCTATGCAGAAAAACTTAGCAAATAAACAGAGAAAAATACTTAAAATCTCAAAAGTGGCTCCCTTCTTCTCTCAGCATTTTTTCCTCTTGGAGGGTGCTTCACCAACAGCCAACAAGCCTGAAAAGACGCTCAAACCACGAGGCAACTAGGTTTTAAGAGAGGAAGATGAAGGAGTTATGGAAATGACCCCTAGTGGCCAATAAAACTACAGTTTCAAGTCAGTAACCACCTCTCTGGGGGGCAGGGAAGCTGCTCAATGTTAGTCACTGCCACTGATAAACACAGAGACCCTCCTTCAGCCCAAGCAAAAATGGCCTCACAGAAACTTTCAAACAGTTCAGGAACAGCAAGCCTGTAACTGAACTTTTTAACTCTCAGAAAAGTGGGAAAAAGCAAGATTTTTTTTTTTTGTTTTTGTTTTTTACAGAGATAGCAGAGGTTCACAAGTAATATCAAGTTATAACAGTGCAGTAAATGACCCCACACAAGAGTGCTAGGTCAAGGACAGAAAATATGCAAGTTTTAAGAAAAAAACGATTTAAAATTAAGTGCAAACAGGAAATTCAGCAAACAGCTTTTGGTTGTGCTCTAAATACAGCTACTAATACAGAAATGAAGTTTAACAAGCCAGAAAATGCTCAAGCTAGGCAGCTATGCAGAAAAACTTAGCAAATAAACAGAGAAAAATACTTAAAATCTCAAAAGTGGCTCCCTTCTTCTCTCAGTGTTTTTTCCTCTTGGAGGGTGCTTCACCAACAGCCAACAAGCCTGAAAAGACGCTCAAACCACGAGGCAACTAGGTTTTAAGAGAGGAAGATGAAGGAGTTATGGAAATGACCCCTAGTGGCCAATAAAACTACAGTTTCAAGTCAGTAACCACCTCTCCGGGGCGCAGGGAAGCTGCTCATTGTTGCTCACTGCCACTGTTAAACACTGAGACCCTCCTTCAGCCCAAGCATATATGGCCTCACAGAAAGTTTCAAACAGTCCAGGAACAGCAAGCCTGTATCTGAACTTTTTAACTCTCAGAAAAGTGGGAAAAGCAAGATTCTTTTTGTTTTGTTTTTTACAGAGATAGCAGAGGTTCACAAGTAAAATCAAGTTATAACAGTGCAGTAAATGACCCCACACAAGAGTGCTAGGTCAAGGACAGAAAATATGCAAGTTTTAAGAAAAAACGATTTAAAATTAAGTGCAAACAGGAAATTCAGCAAACAGCTTTTGGTTGTGCTCTAAATACAGCTACTAATACAGAAATCAAGTTTAACAAGCCAGAAAATGCTCAAGCTAGGCAGCTATGCAGAAAAACTTAGCAAATAAACAGAGAAAAAATACTTAAAATCTCAAAAGTGGCTCCCTTCTTCTCTCAGCGTTTTTTCCTCTTGGAGGGTGCTTCACCAACAGCCAACAAGCCTGAAAAGACGCTCAAACCATGAGGCAACTAGGTTTTAAGAGAGGAAGATGAAGGAGTTATGGAAATGACCCCTAGTGGCCAATAAAACTACAGTTTCAAGTCAGTAACCACCTCTCCGGGGCAGCGAAGCTGCTCAATGTTAGTCACTGCCACTGATAAACACAGAGACCCTCGTTCAGCCCAAGCAAAAATGGCCTCACAGAAACTTTCAAACAGTTCAGGAACAGCAAGCCTGTAACTGAACTTTTTTTAACTCTCAGAAAAGTGGGAAAAAAGCAAGATTTTTTTTGTTTTGTTTTTACAGAGATAGCAGAGGTTCACAAGTAATATCAAGTTATAACAGTGCAGTAAATGACCCCACATAAGAGTGCTAGGTCAAGGACAGAAAATATGCAAGTTTTAAGAAAAAAACGATTTAAAATTAAGTGCAAACAGGAAATTCAGCAAACAGCTTTTGGTTGTGCTCTAAATACAGCTACTAATACAGAAATCAAGTTTAACAAGCCAGAAAATGCTCAAGCTAGGCAGCTATGCAGAAAAACTTAGCAAATAAACAGAGAAAAAATACTTAAAATCTCAAACGTGGCTCCCTTCTTCTCTCAGCGTTTTTTCCTCTTGGAGGGTGCTTCACCAACAGCCAACAAGCCTGAAAAGACGCACTGGAATACTTGAACTGGAATACTGTGTTCAAGCTAGGCGTAGACACAGCAGTGGGGAGAGAGTGGGACTGCTGCGCCTCTTAGAACACAGTATTTCAGTTAGGGGAAGGTAAGTACAGTGACCACTTTTCCTTGTGTTAACTCAACCATGCTTGGTATTAGCTCTTCTGAATTACCTGGCCTTATAACGCAAGTTTCATTTAAGTTTATTAAGCACATAATCAGTTCTAACTAGAGGAAAATATCTGGGTCAACTCAGTGGACTAAAGGATATTTTTTGGGGGGAGTGTCGGACTACAGGAGTTATGAACATGCTTCCTTCTCTTCTATATTCTGCATGTTTGTTCTTCAGTTCTCCAGTTCTACATGAATAGGAACAGGGTTACACCAGGAGATGTATGACTGCCACTGATTACTACAGAACAGGGTTAGACCAGGAGAAGTATGACTGACACTGATCACTATAGCAGGTATATAATTGGACAGCTTTTAGTACTGAATAGCTCAAATGTAAACAGCAACTTTTTTTTCATCCAATTGAAATGTTCTCATAAGCTACTGTATTTAATCAATTCCATTTTTAATTCATGTAGTTGTCTAGCCAACAAAAAATAACAAAATAAATAAAATCAGCATGGTCTAACATCTTTCACTGTTCACTGTATATATATATATATATATATATATATATACATATATATATATATATATATATATATATATATATGTATGTATATGCATATAATATATATATATATGCATATAATATATATATATATATATATATATATATATATATATATATATATATATATATATATATATATATATATATATTTACACATATATAGTTGGCAATCCAAAGTGAAAAATACATATGAAGATATCTATATCTATATATAAATATATATATATATATATATATATATATATATATATATATATATATATATATATATATGTGTCTACTTCTATATTCCAAAATCCCAAAATCATGAAGATAACAATGTCAAGATGAGAATCCTGAAGCAGGAAACACCAAATGACTGAAGTTTAACCAGGGCAAGTAAACACTTGTCCAAAACAAACAAGAACACTCACTGCACCATTTAAAAACCACCTGGGTGGGGAGCCTTGCCTCCCACAGCTACCTAACTATATATACCAACTCCGGGAATGCACTACAGTGGAGAAAGGGCATAATTCCCCATGTTGGACAAGTGTTTACTTGCCTTGGTTAAACTTCAGTCGTTTGGTGTTTCCTGCTTCAGGATTCTCATCTCGAGATTTGTCATCTTTGTGATTTTCAGATTTCGGGATATAGAAGCAGACTCACATATATATAAATATATATACATATATATACATATATATATATATATATATATATATATATATATATATATATATATATATATGTTAGTAAAATCTGGAATAGGCTTCTTTAAGGTAAATTTCTAGTTTTAAAAAAATAAGCATTTAACTGTCAACTAAAATAATAACCTTTCACAAACGATTACTAAACAGGCTTGTCCACTATTACCCA
Organism: Protopterus annectens; assembly: GCF_019279795.1. Classification (NCBI taxonomy): domain Eukaryota; kingdom Metazoa; phylum Chordata; order Ceratodontiformes; family Protopteridae; genus Protopterus; species Protopterus annectens. The sequence continues at coordinate 94,662,456 of NC_056741.1, forward strand.
TTGTTTCATATGATCATAAAAAAACTATGATAGTGACTCAAAAGGGCCTTTATACGCCTAGCCATACTTTCCAGATGTATTGGCCATGGTTTGGTTCTTTAGGTTTGTATGGGGTTATATATAACTTGAGCATTATCTACAAACTGTCTCTTTCTAATAGAGAACAGGGTGCTAAAGCAGAGGTACATTTACAATTCCCCATCTATGGATTCAAGTTGCACATGAATAAGTGCATAGAAGAATTCTGTTTTACATGCATGGGGACCACATTCCAGAGAAGGGGTAGACTCTGGGACAAATAACTGTCTCACCAGCTGGTTTCATTTATGATGCAGATGAGGTTTACTTGATGGATCTGGTGTTTCTGATGCCATTTGTTTTGTAAATGTGCAGCAGAAACATTAAGGCTGGATCAGTGGCTGCTTTTGTAAATCAGGCATCGGTCACCTATTAGCAGCTTATAGAAGATTTAGTATAAGAATAAGGATTTGAGGTGCTTCACACAGGACTTGTTTTGTGTACCACATATTCCTTCTGTGAATTATTTCTCTGGATAGTCCAGTTGTTACATATGCCTGGCCAGGTGAATACCAAAAGGGGCACTGTACTCAATGATTAATATAATGTGGGTGAAATATACTGGAAATATGGCATCTATGAAAATAAAAGCTATATCCTTGCTTATGACTTGTGCAAGATAAAGATTTCCTTACTACTTACTCCCAAATCCCTGACCACTGGGTATACCCTTAGGGGTGTATTATCAATGTAGCAATTTGCAAGGCTGTGTGTATTATTGTAAGATACTATTACTCACTTCTTGGTAATAATTTTCAGACTATGTCTCTGGCACCAATTATTAGTCTGTGTTAGGTCATCCTGGAAAGTATTTGTCAAATGGGGATTCAATGATTCCACCTAGTTTGCAATCATGTGCAAACTTTGAGATCCAGTGGCCTTTGATATCAGCCTTGGATATAGAAAAGTAGATGCCAAACAGGAGCAACCCTAGCACTGAGCTCTCAGATACTGCACTAGTGAGTGGCCTTTATGTGGTGGCAGACTCACTTATCTTAACAGTACTATTTTTGAGCCAGCTGGCTGTCCAGTGGGTGACATAAGGATTTACCCCTATTTTAGTTAGCTTGTCTACAATGGCTGAGTAGGGAATTCTGTCAAATGCCTTGGCCAGCTCAATGTAGGCAATATGCACCTTTTTGTCATCTGTTGCTTTGGTGACCTTCTCAAAGATGTCCACCAGGCTGAACAGACATGACCTGCCCTTGATGAAGCCAAGTGAGTTATATCCAATGTCTGAAGGTTTTCTGTGCTATCGACCAGTTCTGTGATTATTCTTTCCGTGGCTTTACATACAAGTCTAGTCATGCTTAGATAGTTTCCAGGGTTGTGGATGACCAGCTATTGTGCACAGGAATAACCACTGCAGTTCTCTATTCATTTGGATTAAAGCCTGTTTGGAGGCTAGGGTTAAATAGGGATTTTAAGTGGACATCCTGGGGTATTACTACATCCCACTGATGCAGTGTATTTGGTCTTAGAGAGTTTATTTAGAACCTGTTTCCTAGTGATAGCTGGGGAAGTTATGGTTGAGGACATTACTTGAGGGGTGTCAGGGTGAAAGTGGGTTGAAATTTGAGCTGGATGTATCAGCCAATATTTTTGTTATGTCCTCTGGATCAGTATAAGTGGTTCCATTTACAGTTTTTGTGTATTGCCCATGAGACTGCAGATATAATTGAAGAATACCATCAGATTGTCCATAGCCATAGAGACTCATTTTACTTAACATTTTCCTTTTGTAGACTTAATTCGTCCCCTGAGTTAATTGTTTAGTTTGATGGCAGACTTCTTATCATGCTGAGCATTAACCTTCCTATTCTTGGGCATGATTTTCTTCCTTTTATTATACAACCAATTTGTGTTGAGATTTCACCAGGGTGGCTTACTTTGTTGGCTTTCTCCTGTGCTTATTTCTAGTAAGTACTGCTGTTTCCATGCAGCTGTATACATTAATATATATATTTTTTGTAAATGATTATGCATATGTAGCAGTGTTCCCTGAATTTGGGGGGATTTACATTTTGCCAGGCTGTGACTTAAAAGTAGTAAGTGCCATACAATAATTCCTAAAACTAAAGCTTTCTAATGTTAGCTGGAGTGCCAGGATTTATTTTATTTCAGAGGAGATGGCTTTATCATCTGACCTGAACTGTAAGGATGTTACCCTCTGGGGTGGAAGGTGAAACATTCCCCCTCATTGGTAAGGAATAGATCAAGTATGTTTGTAACCAGAGCTTTCATGTTGTCAAAGTCCTGGAAAGTTTAGGCCTGCAAGTTTGGGGTCATGTATGATTCCTATTTTATGGTGGGGTTGGAGTCACCCATGAGTATGATGTTGGATTTGTGTGGTGGAGTAGTTGAGGTCTCCCAAGAGTATGGAAATGGGATGAATGAAGCATGACTCCAATTCATTTAAGTATGAGGTGTGGCTTTCCTGTGCTATAGGGGGATCCTATAGCTTACAAGAATGCGGTATGGAAGTCTGCTTATGATGAGTTGTATGTGGAGAAGCTCAACGGCATCATACTGACTGATCAGCCTTGAGGTGTTCATGATGTAAATTTAGACACCTCCACCCTTTGTTCCTTTTTGTGCAGTAACTGGTATAAATATATGTAACTCATTTTAGCTCTACACTGCTGATGGGTTCTCCATGGCTTTAATCCATGTCTCTTTATCTGCATAGACATCTATGTCCTCTAGAATCCTGAGAGCTTGCAGGGAGTGGAGTATTTTGATTAGACTCCTGGCATTCAGCAGTATCACCTTTAGCTTATCCTGGGTTAGTTATTTATGTCAGATGGTTTATCAGATTGGCAAGGCCTAAAAAGGAACTATAGGGATGGACAAAGTTTTAGCCAATATTCAAAAGCCATGAGGGGACAGAGGAAGGTTATCCCTGGTGAATCAGCAAAGTGTGCTCATAGGTTCATAGGATGGTACTAGGCTATTGGCCTGGAGGCTCTTATAAGCCTAGCCAAGAATTTCATTCATGTTCCCTCAAAGTGAGCACCTGTTTCCCCTGTCCAGCAGGGACACAAGTGGGATCCCAGGGGTATATTTTCTGTTTCACATCTAGTCGTCTAGGTTCCTCTTAAAGAGGCGGGCAGTCTTTGGGACACAAATCTATCCCGCCAACAAGTTCTATTAATGTCACAGACCAGGTTAAGGCCTTTTGTGTGGGTTGCACATGTGGAGTTTGTCTTACGGATATACAGCAACTCCAACAAGGCTGGGTCTGAAATGGCCATCTATGCCAGACACAGGTCACCTCTGAGCAGTCTGTATGAGACTGAGTAGAGGGACAGAGCTTTTAGCCTATCTGCATAGGATAGGTGTTTGAGAGCCTGGATTTCCTGATTAGGAACCTCTGTGGTCTCACCAACTGCTGCATGTGCTTGGCAAGGTATATGCCAAAGGAGAATTGTACTCTGGGCTGATAAGGGAGAAGTACAGGGATGTTATGACCTCCTTTTTCCTGGATGAAATACCCTTATTTATGAGGTGGGCCATGTAGAAAGCCTTCCATACAAAGGAGGCAATGTGGTGATCAAAAGTCAGGTTGATATCAGCCTGGGTGCCCAAGTCCCTCACGACTGATTGCATGCTTAGTACCTTGTTATTAATGTGATAATTAGTGGGGATGACATTTTCCCCAAAGGGGATAATGATGCTTTTCTTGGCATTCCATTTGAGGCCATGCTTCTTGCACCAGCCATTAGTTTGGGTAAGGCCCTCTTGGAGGATGTTCACATCACTAGGGGAATTTAAGACAGCACCCAGCTTGCAGTCATCTGCAAACTTGGTCAGCCACAGACCACTGGTTTTGGCTTGCACCTCAGAAAAGTATATCCCAAACAGTAGAGGCCCCAAGACCGATCCTTGGGGTACACCACACATATTACAAGGTCTAATACTAGAGGTGGCCTCCCCTACTTTGACTGAGTGGGTTCTATCAGTGAGCCAGTTAGCTACCCATCTGATAACAAACAGGTTGATGCCTAGGTGGGAGGGTTTATCTATTATGCTTGAGTGGGGAATAATATCAAAGGCTTTGGCTAGGTCAAGGTAGGTGGTGTGCACCATCTTCCTCTCGTCCATGGCTTTAGTGACTGTTTCAAAGACATCAACCAAGTTTAACAGGCATGATCTCCCTTTGACAAAGCCAAACTATGTGGGGTCACGCATTTGGAGGTTGCCAATGTCCTTGTTTATAAGGTCCATGATAATGACCTCACCTCAGGCTTCATGCCCACTGAGTGGTGCACAGCTACACTTATCCCACTCGACAAAGGGGCAATCCACCTTGGATCCCGGCAACTACCATCCCATCAGTTTGATGAGCCTGCTCTGCAAGGGCATGGAATGCATTATCATGGAACTTATAAACAAAGACAGTGGCAACCTTCAAACACTGGACCCCACCCAGCTTGGGTTCGTGAAGGGCCGATCTTGTCTCTTGAACCTAACTGACTTCTTCTAATCAGTCTCCAGAGCTGTGGACTAGGGTAAGGAGGTCCACACAGCCTGTCTGGACCTTGCCAAGGCCTTTGACACCATCCTCCACTCTGGAATCATAGATAAACTTACTAAGCTGGGCATAAATCCCTACGTCACTCGATGGGTTGTCATCTGGCTTACTGACAGAACCCAGACTGTAAAAGTAGCCGATTATAAATCCATCTCCAGACAGGTGACAAGTGGAGTACCTCAGGGTTCAGTCCTGGGACCACTCTTGTTTAGCTTCTACTTCTCTGAAGTACAGGCCAATACTAAGGGACTCTAGCTAACAAAGTTCACAGGTGACTGCAAACTGGGAGCCATTATTGAATCCCCAAATTATGTGGATATTCTACAAAAGGGCCTTACAGAAAGAGATGCTTGGTGCCAGAGCCATGGGCTCAAGCTTAATGCCAAGAAATATATAGTTATCCCCTTTGGGAAAAAACATGTACCAATGGAATTACCACATAGGTGGTAGTACACTAAACACCGAAAGTGTGATGAGAGACTTAGGGACACAGGTGGACAGTGGTCTCACCTTCGATAACCACATCGCCACAACAGTCAGGAAATCCTTCTATGTGGCACACCTCATCACTAAGGACTTTTCATCCAGAAAAAAGGAGGTCATTGTTCCACTGTACTCATCCCTCATTAGAAACATTATAGAGTAGAACGCCTCATTTGGTATGTACCTCACAAGACATCTGCAACAGCTGGAAAGGCCACAGAAATACCTCACTAAATGAATCACTGGCCTAAAGCAGATGCCCTATGCTGACCATCTAAAAAAAACTCCAGCTATACTCTGTGGCATATCGTCTACTCAGAGGTGATCTCTGCTTAACACACAAGGCCATGTCAAACCCTGAGCTGTTGGACATGCTCCACTTAAAGAAATCCCAATCCCTCCTGGTGGGAGGGTGGCCTAATGGTTAACGTCTTTGCCTTACAAACACAGGGTGCAGGGTTTGAGTCTCACAAGGGATAATTGGCTAGGCTTAAAATGGCTCACAAAGGCGGTTAGCTTAGTACTAATCTATGAACCTATGAACCTCAGAGCCACACGCTCCAGGGATCTAAACCTTGTCATCACAATGAACAAAACATGCTGGGGGGATAGGTTCCTGACCCAAAGACTCCCCATACTCTGGAATAGACTGCCCATACATGTCAAGCAGAGCACCTCCTTAGCCCTCTTCAAAAGGAACCTTGACAATTGGATGGGAGTTAGGAAATTCACCTCTGGGATCACGTCAGTCACCCTGCTAGACAGGGGTCCAGGGAAGTAAGTATTGTGGGAAGAAATATCCAGGGAATTGTTATGGCTAGGCTTGTAAAGGCCCTAGCCTAGTACCAACCTATGAACCTATGTGTTCCATGGCCTTGCAGATCTGGCTAGTTAGGCTGATGGGCTTATAATTGCCTGGTTCAGTGGATGCTCCATTTTTGTGTAGAGGGATGACCGTGGCTGTCCTCCATTCAGCTGGGATGAAGCTGTGTTCAGCCTTTGGTTGAATAGGGTGTCTAATGGAGTTGAGAGCTCATGTTTGAGTTCATGTAGAATACAGCCAGGGATGTTATCGGGTCCCATAGAGACTGTATTTTTTGCCTTTGAGAGGGCATTAAGGACTTGCTCCCTGATGATGAGGGGAGGGGGGGGCAGGTGCTGTGGATGTCCTGGTTTACTGATGGGAGGGATAGGGGGTGAAGTTTTCACTGAACCTGTCTGTCAGCAGGTTGGCTATATCTATGGCGTTTGTGTATGTGCTGTTATTGACCACCAGTTCAGAGCAGATTTGGGTGTTGCCTTTGAGGTTTTGGACATATGTGAAGAAGGCCTTGTGATTATCCTTGGTGGATGTGACCAATTTGGACTCGAAGTTAGCCAGTGTCAGCTGAATCCTCCCAAATCAAATATTTTGTACCTGTTTTGAATGGCTTAGTAGACTTTTTTTTATAAATTCTGTATCTTAGAGACTTTTGAGGTTTAAGTAGCATACTTTTAAGGACCTCAGTTTAGGTGAGTCTATGGTTCCATCTTGTAGTTTTCTGTTTGTACAAGATATAGAGCCATACAGAGACAATTCGTTGTAAAACTTTTCAAACTAAAGAGAGAATATGAATGAATAATTTGCAGATTATAGTTCAATAATTCTTCAAATATAGAGACATCATGTATTCAAGTAAAAAAATGCTAAATGCATTAAAAATAATATCAGGATTAAAGCTCAATAAAATAAAACAAATTGTTTAATTATAACATTAAATATAACAAAAATTTGGTGATGGAAATAAAGTAAATACTTACGGGGTTGCTCTTAAGCAAAATATAAATTAAATATTTCAAGAAAATGTAGAGATTTATAAAATATTTAAGCAATATTATTAAAATAGGAGCAAAGTTGTCTTTACATTTGAAGATGGACTAGCTTTTATGAAAAAAAATGTTTTACTCTTCAAAAATATATATATTTTATTCAGACTACAAGTTTAGCAAATGCTGAATACAAATAAAAAAGCTTGAAAAAATGCTCACGGTGTTTTACTGGTATCCTAGGAAAACAATAATATCTTACAGAATTAAACAACATCTTGGGATAACGGGGGCTGGGGTTTGCAGATTTATAATCGTATACAATTGCTTCTATAACAAATCAAAAGTCTAACTTTAATAATTAATAAATTGTGATTAATGATTTCAAATTACATGTGTGTGTGTGCTTACACCCACACACACATACACACACACACACACACACACACACACACACACACACACACACACACATATTTTGTTAAACATTTAAATAACATATTAGATAGCTTCTTAATGTTTTGTATAAACAGGCAATAATTAAATGTAGAGTTTAAGAAAAAAATACATATATATCTATATATCTATCTCTGTTTATATATATGTGTGTGTGTGTGTGTGTGTGTGTACACACACACACACACACACACACACACACACACACACACACACACACACACGCACACACAGATGGGTGACACATTGGCACAGCCATAGCATTGTTGCCTCACAGCAATAGCTTCACCAGCTTAATTCTCAGCTAGGATATCTTCTGTGCAGAGTCTGCATGTCCTTCCTGTGTTCATGTGGGCTGCCTTCCAGGTACTCCTGTTTCCTCCCACATTCCAAAGACATGCAGTAGGTGAGTTGGACAATCTAAATTGGCCACAGGTGTGAGTGCGTGTGTAGACCTGTGTAGTATGGATGAACAGCTGTGGCAGGGCACGCCACCCAGGGTGTGAAACTTGGCTCTAGATGACTGTTACTGCTGAAGTGACACCTTGAACCCATGTACAATAACAAGAAGAGGGGTTGTGGATGGAGAGATGGATACACACACACACACACACATATATATATATATATATATATATATATATATATATATATATATATATATATGGGTCTACTTCTCTTCATCGAAAGTACACTACTTTGAAAAAGATAAGTAGACCCACACTGCGAAAGTGCACTTCACCGAAAGTGCACTTTCACGAAGAATGGTTCAACGAACCATTAAGAAACACAGGCGCCGAAGCACACTACAGTGGGAAAAGGGGGTTTATCTGTTTCCCCACTGTAGTGCGATCTCTGAGTTGGTATATATAAGTAGGGGGGTGTGGGGGGGCACAGCCCCCAGATGGGGGGTGCAGGGGGGCTTGCCCCCCTGCAAAAACATACCCGGGATTCATAAAGCTTGTGCCAGGTGCAGGCGTAGCGTAGGCATTCTAACGCCAAATATGGCCACCGAGCGATTCAGGTACGATCCGATTCCACATGCACTACCAGCGTACACCAGAGCTGCGCAGCTCTCGGCACATTTATGCTAATCACCCCATGCGCAGTAGTGCAGCATGCAAATGAAAGCACATAGCGATTCATGAAGTGGTGCAGGCGTAGCGTAAGCATACAGAAATGTAAACCAAAAAAACAGTTTACATTTTTTCAAACAGAACATCGGAGCCATGAAAGTGGACCAAATTTACATATTACAAAGTTAACATATACCAATGGCTAAATATACTGCCAATGGCATAAAAAACATGCACAACACATAAAAAATAACATTTAATGTCATGGCCACACTAACGCAAAGTACAACCACAGGGCATGTGTGCGCAAACAGGAACACAAGGAAAATATATATAGATGTCATAAAACTGCAATGTAACACAAATCATGATTTCGCCATAATAGTCAATGGTATGCATGCTACACCACAACCAAGGCGCAAGGGTTGCTAAGGGTCTGTGGCAGTGTTCGGCATGGTAACTATGAATTAGTAGTCAATGCCATGCAAATGAGGCAAGTAATACTTAATTGCAAACGCCTTGCCAGCGTAAGGCTGTACCACATGGCGTAGCAGTATAACACTGAAGAGTGGCCTGGTGGTATACATGACATCAGGAGAGGGGTGTGCCATCGTGGCTGTAAGCACATTGGAGCATTGCTAATCCGGGTTGCCCATTGCTAAGCAAAGTCGCAGGATAGGGGTGTGGAGGTACCCATAGCTTTGCTTAGCTGAGAGCACACAAGGTGACTGAAAGCGCATGTGTACATGGATGACAATGTGCTCGAAACCCGGTAAATGGTTGCACACGGTGCGCACCACAGCTGAAACAGGAAGGTTACGGGAAGACAATAAGGAAATGCCACAGCAGGGTAATCGGAGTACAACTGAGTAATTAACACCTACTAACTCACAGTGGGCCATTGACGGTAGCTAACAAGGCTGCTAGCAGCAACCTGCAGAACAGGAAAGGGGAGGTGCCGGATTGCAAAGAAAACAAAACTGTCACAGCAGAGCAAAGCAAACCTGCAGTAGATCGGTTATAGAACACATTTCGCAACACACTCCTGCTGGATGCATGCCTGACAATGGGAGGGGAATTGGTTTGAAAAATGAAGGCAAGAGCAAGAGGTGATCCATGGCAGCCAAGTGTAATTCAACACCAAAGGCACCACAATAGCAGTACCTGTGGTAAAACACATAAGTAAGATACCCTGCAGCTCAGATTGTACATACACACCCTATGACATCTTCAGCTTCCAAAGCACAATAGTATAAAGTGTGAAGGCACCTCACACACACTTGTGTATTCCCAAACACTGCACCATCTGTGTAAACAGATGGGGAACTTTTACAATGTACCTGTTGGGAGCTGCCATAGCTTTGATTCATCAGCATGTGTTGGAGACTGAAGGTGGTGTGGAGGATGATGCTGACAACCACCTCAGGCACCGGAGGAGGAGTAGAGTGTTCAGACCAAGGGTAACCTACCAGGGGCTAGATGATCTGGAGATAGTAGAGCGTTACAGGGTGGACAGGGACATCATACAGCAAATCGTTTAGCTGTGCCGGCCATGCCACAGAGCCAGAAACAACAGCAGGGAACTCATCCCAGTGGACATGAAGGTATGTGTAAGCTTGAGAATACTAGCCACAGGTACCTTTCAAAGGCCAACTGGAGATATCATGGGGATCTCACAGGCATCAGCATCCAGGGTTCTCCACCAGTTCCTGGATGCCATGTTACCACATGCCAATGAGAATATATACTTCCCCTGAACTCAGGAGGAGTTGGCCAGCAATATGCACCTCTTCCACCATGTGGCAGACTACCCGGAGGTACTGGGTGCAATAGACTGCACACACATAAACATCAAGTTACCACCTGGTGAGCATGGTAGGTGCTACATAAACTGTAAGGGATACCACTCCATCAACTACCAGGTTTTGTGCAATGCCCAGGACATTATCATGGATGTGTATGCTGGCAGCCCTGGAAGCTACCACAACTCCCACATCTGGCATGCCTCACAGCTGTATCAGGTATTTGTCAGTGAGGAACATCCCATATTGCCACCTTGTGGGGGATGCTGGCTATGCACTGGAGCCGTGGATGAAGACTCCCATCAGAAATGCACACACACCCATGCAAGAACGCCATAATGAGGCACACGCAAGAACACCATAATGAGGCACACGCACAAACCAGAATCATCATAGAGTGTGTGTTTGGGATGTTGAAATCATGGTTCCATTGCTTGGACATATCTGGTGGAGCCTTGCAGTACTCTCCAGGCACATGTGCCCACATCTTCATAGTATGTGCCATGCTACATAAAATGCTCCTGTGGAAGCAGCTGCAGCAGGGACATAATGGTGAAGGCCCTCACAGTCCATCGCAAGGCAACACAGGCACAGAGGGATTCAGACCATGAACACCCTGTGCCAGCCCCAGTAGGCAGACAGAGGCATGCCCAGTATTCCCATACCTTGGCAAAGCGGGAACGTATAGCACATACACTGACAGTGTAGGCCCCTATGGACTGACACACTTCTCCACCTGCATACACAGTAAAAGGGATGGCACACACACACAACCACATCTAAATTGTCATGTATAGGTGGTCTACTGTGTGCATCCTACATAGGCAGCCCTCAACTATTGCACACACAACTGCTATTGGCACAAGGTAAGTCAATATCTGAACAGTAAATTAAGCTAACAGCATGTGTTGATACTGTATGTATAGGTTCCTAGGTACATCGGTAGGTACATGCCTAACTGTCAGAGGCCATTCATAAGCCTAACCAAAATGTGTTTGCTGTCACCACCCCATTGATTAACTAACTGTCCCTCTATGGAGCAGAGCCATTTGCGGGATCCCTGGGGTGTAACCACTGTTCCCCACCCACTCTGCAAGGATTCCCTGGTGTGTTAATGAGGGGCTCCATATAATGTAATCAGTGATGTAGTTCCAAAGCATGGGGAGTACCCATGACAGGTATCTGTCACCCCAGCATTCTCCAGTTATGGTTGTGGCAAGGTGTATCACATTACAGTGTGTGGCTCACTGTGACATGGATTCCCATAACTGGAGCATATCCATTAAACATCCCTTGGACATACCATTAATAGGTATCATCCATATGTACGCCAACTGAGTTACACATTTGTTTGCAGTATGGAGGAACAGCCATAGTACACTCTACATACTAAACACCATAACACTTGTACATATCCCAGATGCCTCAGTGGTAAAGCCACTGACTGTCTCGTGCATGGTCCCGGTTCCATGACCTGCAAGGGCTGTTACGTAATTCTGATGTCCCGAATAATGGATGTTGGGTGCAGGTCATTAGAGCATGTTTAAGCACACGTTAGTGGGTTTTTGTGCCGGTAAGTGGCGTTTAAACATGGCTACATGGATATGCGCAACACAGGTCTAACCTTTGATGAATATCACGCAGATCACAGGCAAAGTTGCCCAGAACCACTGAAATGTGTGTTATTTACCCTTGTACTAATAGTGCCTGCTCTGAGATGTAAAACGACCACTGCCAGGAGTAGAACATGCAACCATGTACACAATCTTCACAATAACCTACTACTAAGCTACCTGAGATGTATCTATGGCAGGTGTGTATTGTGACAGGTTAAAACACAAAAGGGCGGAGTTCGGGAAATAGTATACACCGCCATGTATCCAATGAAATGTGTATTCTCTCTCTCTCTCTCTCTATATATATATATATATATATATATATATATATATATATATATAAAATATAGAGAGAGAAAGGGTGATAGAGAGATATATGTTGATATATATGGATATACATACATATGCAAATATATAGATAGGTTAACAACATCTACACAACCGTGGAGGTACATATAAATAGGATACTACCAAATACCGAATGCTTTACATACCGACACGCGTAATCACGAGGCATAAAGACCAAAAGACCACAGTACCGGAATATCAGAACCACGAGTACTATTATCATGATGTTAAGAGACATCTAGTTAGTGCTTCTGGTGCTGCGGTTCAAGTAGGTACTGTGTGTAAGTGTGTTTCTGATTGCTGTAGTGTGTGTAAGTGTGTGTTCTGAGTGTGGTGTGTGTTTCCGGGGGACTGTAATGTGTGTGTGTGGGTTTGCTTTGTGTGTCTGTTTGTGCTATCTCGGAGGTAGATTATTAAAGTAGGTGTGGTGTGGGGGGCGCAGCCACCCACATGGGGGGTGTATGGGGGCATGGCCACCTGGCCATACATAGTGTAGGATGGTTTGTTTGGATGTGATGGGTAGCAGTGTGTCTGTGTGTGCATGTGTGTGTTCTGTGTTTGTGTTAGTTCCAGGAGTTTGACTGTCGCGAGTTTGAGTGTTCGGTATTGTGGGGTTTGGGATTCTGGAAATGGTAATGTGGTCGTTGGAAGTGTGTGCATTCCTGAATCCGTGGGTATGCCGCGGTTGAAATCTTCAAATATGTGCATAACATGGACCATAGCAATCACACATTCCACCATGACCGAACGTTATGAACAAAGGATATGGAGAGTATATATGTCTATACACTATTACAGATATGTGCTACGGACATGAGCCAAAGATAGGGTTACCACCTGTCCCACCTTGCGAGGGGCAGTCCTTCTATGTGTGGTAGTGTCCTGACCAAAATGAGTACAAATACTAATGTTCTACAATCTCGAGACATTTGGCATGTTCCATATTTAATGTAATTGTTGCAAAAAATAGTCATCTGTATCTAAAATACCTACATGTAACAAGAAACAGGAAAAGCAAGTAAACCGCTACAAGAATATAAGCTTTTATATAGGCATATATGTAAAGTTCTATACTTTGTACTGACCGTGGGTATGTGTTGGCCTCTAAAATCCGATGTGTGTCCTGCAAATGTCCCACTATGGCCATTTGAAAAGGTGGCAACCCAAGCCAAAGAGGTTCAGTCACCAACACAACTCCAATGAGTGCAAATATCTGTGACAGAAATACACGAGACAGCTTTCATGTAGCAACATTTCATTACATACTGATGTATTTCTGAAGGGATTGAAGGACCCACATCACCTGCATGCTATACAGGAACCAATTAACAATGGCTTAATGAATCAGCCTTCAATTACCATAGTATTAGTCTACTAAAGGATAGGTCTTCAAATAGGGAAAAAGCCCTCACACACATATTGAATATGTATAAATGCAGTTCCTACACACCTGCATCTGCTATGTACACCCACCTACATCTCCCACACACCCAAAACAATTGCAATACAGACTGTAATAATATCACAAACATCCACTCACTCTATGACATCTGCAGAAGCCTTAATGTACCTTGTCAGAGATGCACTATAATGGCCCTATGTGAAATCGTTGCTGTTGTACAATGGAACAGACGCCGATGTTACAGGGTTTGTTTGCAATAATCCCGTATCAGACGGCTGATATAAGAGCTAGACTCACATGTAGAACTACATCCTCTAGCTGTTACACACAATCCATGGGGGCCATGAAGTTAATATATCTCTGTGTGTCTCCATATAGCTGTTGCAATTCATCACAAACAACACATCCAGGCCGTCTTCCTCGAAGGTAGGGCAAAGGGACAAATCCCAAGTGGAGTATTCAATTATACCCCACTGTTGCCATGTCATTGACTAATGGAGTAGCTGCACAGTTGATGTGCATGTAATCATCTACTCTGGAACACCAATTGGTGGCAGGATACCACATGTTACTGATATCCAAGTATAAAAGGATGGCTTGTCATACATTCAAACCATATGTGCATACCAGAAAAAATGTTACAACAGAAAACGAATAGGACTTATATTACTGTCAGCTCAGGATACTAATAAGGTATGTAGAACACTCAGCATGTCAGTGTATGTAGTACCTGTTCTGTAATAATTAAAGTGTACGCAATGCATATAGTGGGAAAAGGTATTATGTAGTGATGTATTATTGAGCATAGTAACGCTCATAGAAATTGTGTGTACTGCTGTTGGCCACAAGGTAAACACCTCATACACCACAAGGGATGCTATATAAGGACTTTGAACGCAACAAATCCACTCCAGCCGCTGTCAGTGGCAGGGTTGGTCTAACAAGTACGTGCCATAACAGGGGATAGTATATGCTGATATACTGTAACAGTAGGCATATGTATGGGCGTATAACTGAGAATAACATGTCTAAGGTGGTCCTGCTGTGCAATTATGATTTGCATTGTGGGATATTGTGGCAAAAATGTGAAATTTACAGTATTGTAGGTAGATATGTCTAACATTTTACATAGCATTACTGTTATGTTATACAAACATCAGGTATGTCTATTGGCATGTACAATACACAATGACAGGATACATATGACTTGTAGTCACCAGACAGTGTATCAGCATGATAGCTAATTGAAATGGAAGAGCTAGTCAATTATCCATGCACAACGGACATGTAATAGCTTCATAGGTTCATAGTTAGGTACTATGCTGTCTGGCCAAGGCCATTCATAAGCCTAACTACAGTGTTTTCACTTGCGGCACCTCCCCTAGGTTAGTGTCCTGTGCCTGTGAACAGCAAAGCCATTTGTTTCCTGTGCCTCTGTACAGCAGAGCCACTGCAGTGATCCCTGGTGTACATGTCTGTCTCCCATCCACCCATCGAGGTATCTCTTGAGGACTGCTAGTGAGGGTCCCTGCCTGATGTACATAGGAATCATGTTCCAAAGCATGGTGAGTGTTCGGGTCAGGAATGTATCCCTCCAGCACGTCCTAGTCATCGTTGCGTTTAGGAACATATCCCAGAGCATGTGGCTCTCAGGGACTTTTGCTTATGTGGAGCATATCCATCAACACTGTTTTGGACATGGGCCTTGTAGGTTCAGCAGAGATCACCTCTAAGTATACAGTATGCAAACAAGTACAGTTGGGGTTTCTGTAGTTGGGTTGCATACGTCATCCTTCAGAGGTCACTATTCCTCTTGGTGTGGTAATGTTGTGGTATTTAAAGCCGTTGCTGTTGTCTCATAAGGTACATCCCCAAATGGGGTGTTGTATCCTTTAATGTGTTTCATAAGTCAGGAGTAGAGAGGCACAATGGCTGCCTTTGTTCTGGTTACAAACCCATTAGAGATTAGGGGGCCACGTAGAAGGATATCCACACCACCTTGGCAATATGGTTATCAAAGGAGTGAATGCTATCTACTTGGGTTTTAAGATCCCTTATTATGTCTTATGTATGTAGGGGACTACCTCCTATTTGATAGTCCACGAGTGACTGGTGCAATCCAAAGGGGATGTCCATGCACCTTGTGGCATGCAGCTTGAGGCCATGTTATTGACACCAGGTATCCGTCCCAGTGACACCATTATCGAGGGTGTCTGTATCAGCTGGGGAATCAATCATGGCCCCTAGTTTGCAGTCATCTGCAAACCTTTTCATCCTGTCCTAGCCTGTACCTCAGAGAAGCATATACTGAACATGAGGGGCCCTATGACCGAGGCCTGGGGGACGCCAGTTGTAACTGATTTACAGTAGGACCTAGGGTATGCTACCCTCACTGTGTGGGTTCTGTCCGTGAGACACTTCGCATAACATCTCATGACGTAGGGGTTAATGTGCAGGTGGATGTGTATGTTGACAATACCAGAATGGGGAACGGTGTTGAAAGCCTTTGAGAGGTCAAGGTAGGCTGTGTGGCCCTCCTTACCTTCATCTACTGCCTTGGTAACTGTCTCAAAGGACTTCACCAGGTTTAGGAGGCATGGTCTGGCCCTAACAAATCCAAACTGGGTGGGATCAAAGGTTTGGAGGCCACCAATGTCTCTGTGAATGAGATCCATGATGATGTGCTCCATAGCCTTGCAGAACAGTCTAGTCAGGCGTATAGAGCAATAGTTCCCCTGGTCCATTGTGGTGCCACCTTTGTGGAGTGTGATAACTGTTGCTGTGCACCATTCAGGGGCCACAATGCCTGATGCAAGGCTATTAGAGAATATGGTGCCCAAGTGGGGAGCCATTTTGTTCTGAAGTTCATGGAAATCACAGCCTGGGATGTTGTACAGTCACATGGATGCTATGTTCCTGGCTTTAGAGAGTGCAGCTTTGAACTGCATAGTTGTGATCACAGGGACTCTGCATCATTCCTGTATAGATATGGGCCCTTTAGGGTGTGAGTGGGGTATAAAGTTAGCACTAAACCTATCTGCCAGGATGTTGCCAATATCAGTCGGTTATGTAATGTTCGTACCTTACTGCTGTATGTCAGAGCAGATGTGGGTATCGCCATCGAGAGTAGTGACATACCTCTAGAACACTTTGTGGTAGTCCTTGGAATTAGTCATGGTTATTTTTACGTAGCTAGCTTTGGGGGATGTGATAAGGGATCTCAGATTCTTACTGAGGCTGACCAGGGACCTCCTCCACTCATGGGATTGTACTGTACTTTGCAACAGTCTCCTCCTTCTGTTGTACATTATGTCCATGACAGTGGACCACCAGAGTGGCCTCTGTTTCTGATGGGTACTATCATGGTTCTGTTTGGGATAGCATGATCCATGCAGTCGTGTAAGTGCTAATTAAGTGCAGTTGTGTATGATTCAGCAGTTGTAACTGCATTGTCCATCTGCACGGGTGTCATGACATTTACTACTGCTGTCATAAAAAGCCTGAAGTTGGCTTTGTAGAAATATTGTACTGTGTTTTCTATAAAGGGTTTGGTGCCGGGATGTGGATAACAAGGGTGATTAGCATACGTTCGGATCTGACCAACGAGGAGATAACCCCAGGTGTGGAACACCAGTCACACATGTTGGTAATGACCAGGTCTAGGATATTGTTGGCCCTGGTGGTGGTGTGGATAGGTTGATCCAGGCGATTGGAGGTTATGAATCCCAGAAAGCATTGGCCTAATGTGTCGGTACATGAGTAAGTATCCCAGTTAATGGTGGGGTAGTCTCAGTCACACATCAGTAGTGTGTCTGTTTGAACCCTACTTTCCAGTACACCAAGAAGTGAGGACCGTTAACCGTGAGGTATGGTGGGGGATCTGTAGCAAGCTACAATTTGTATAGCAGTTATGGCCAGAGTTAGTTGCACTTGGATAACCTCTGATGCATTGTGCTAAGCAACCAGTCTGGAGGTGTGGATATCCTTAGGAAATATGGACACACCTCCACCGTGGGTGTTCCGGTCCTGGTTACATGACTGAAAGGTGTGGTATGAGTAATAGCCTGGTATTGCAGGGGTGCTCTCAGGAGCCTAGAAGCAGGTCCCAGTCACTGCACAGATATCGAAGTGGTCCATTACAAGGAGTGCCTCGGGTGAGTGTGTTTGAGATGAAGACGTCAAGCATTGAGTAGCATTACTTTCAGGTTTTGCTTGCCTGTTCCTGTTATGGTGGTGAATATGTTATTTGAACCATGCCTAAAACAGGGACTATAGGAGCAACAAAAGCCTTAGCCATTATCCAGAATCCCAGGGTCGACAGGTGCAGGCCATCTGTGCCAAAGCATCGTGTTCTGTCAACCATGTAATTCAAAGCAGACAGATAATGGATACCATTGAAATGACACCAGAAGCATAGCCAATTGTTGAAGTAAATTATTTTGTCCTTGTACTGCGTTATTAGTCTGGATGATGGCAGAATGCTACTCAGGGCTAGGGCGATACCTGCCTGGGCTACAAGATCGGAGAGCTATTCCATGTCTCTTTACATGTAGTCCAGGAAGGTACATCTCAGGGCATTCACACTAACATGGAGAATGACACAGTCATATTGTACCTGTTGAGGAGTGACCTGGGTGCATAGGTTATGTTACGGATCCTGTTACCCGACAGCCAGCTGACAGTAACCATCACCTTGTGTAGCCTGCTGGGTGGGACATCAGTGTGACTGCCTATAGAGTCACCTATGACTAGTGTGTTGGGTACGTTATATCGCCCTATTGGCTGTGGTTGATGGGCACACTGAGTCTGTGGGCTATAAGTAATTGGTGTTGTGTTGGGGGATGGGTGCTGCCTGCATTTCTGCTTTGGAGTTCTCTGTTGCCTAGACAGAGTAGTATTGAGAGGCTCTGCAAATTTTGTAGTCTTACTATGTGTGGCCTGTGGTGGTGGAGATCTAGTGAGACTAAGTGATGATTGTGGTGTGGTGCAAATGTTTAACATCCCCACATGATTGTCTGGTTCAGTCTGGGTTGGAGAGAGCTTTACCTCCAGTATGGCTAGATATGTGCATCTCCCACAGGTTGTAGTGTTGCATGTTAGGAGGGGAGTATTGACTGTGTACACAAGACAATTTCTATATTGCCTCATGATGCCCATATTCATCATATAGACAGGCGATAACACTGGGAATTGACACTTGGACATGCCTGAATATTTAACTATTTCCCACTAGATATGTGAGGAAAGTGTGTACAAGAGTTGTTTTACTCTAAGCAAGCGGGAAATGTAAGTACAAACAGTGTTTACCTGTAGGTAA